>NC_142171.1:33712423-33847426 GCF_029865625.1 Vigna umbellata | reverse complement strand
ATCTGTTCAATAGGATTTAAGTTAAAAACTTGTCGAGTAGACTTCCAGGAAAGAGAGGTGCGTCACAATGGACAACTTAAGTACCAAGTCTCACTACTACAAAATGGCTATAGATAGCGCTTAATAGATAGCGCTTTTTTAAATAAGCGCTATCTATGAATGTTCAGAACAATAGATAGCGCTTATTTAAAAAAGCGCTATCTAAACCTATGACAATAGATAGCGCTTTTGTGGAAAAGCGCTATCTATATATAATTAATATTACTTTTTTTTATTCATAATTTAAAATAGATCCATAGATAGCGTTTTTTTTAAAAAGCGCTATCTATTGTCATAAATTTAGACAGCGTTTTTTTAAATAAGCGCTATCTATTCGACATTTTAAAAAATTTAATACATATATTTCTCCTTCTAGCTTCTTTTATCCTCAACAAAAAAATTTCTCCCCTTTTCCAATTCATAACGTTTTTCAAAATAATACTATCTATATTTATTTATATTATTATTTTTAATTAAAAATTTAAAATAAATTAACAGAGAGCTATTATTTAAGCAAAAGCGATATCTATTTATTATAAAACTAAAAAAAAAATTCGGCCTATTTCCTTTATTCAGTTAACTCTGAAAACATATTTCTTGTTCGTGCACCTTTGCATCTGGCGTTACTGTTCGTATGAGCTTAAATCACTGGTTTTGGTTTTTGAAGGTTAATTCAAAGGTTAGTTCAATTCTTCTTTTCTTCTCCCTTCTCTGTTTCTTTTTGCCCAAAACCGAAAAAAAAAACTAGGGTTAGCCAAATGGAAGAAATAGCAACGTGAGCACGAGAGAGAGGAAGAGAAGCCTTCAATGCCAAATCCATAGGCCATGAGAAGTAGACAGGGTTAAAAAATTCTGAATCTCATTCTTCTTTCTTTTTTCTCGTTGTCTCTTCTCCCTTATCTTTTTTCTTCTTTTCGAAAACCCTAAGAGAAAGAGGGATTCTTGGTGCGGCTAGGGGAAGAAGAGAATCTGAGGCTCAGACGAAGTAACGGAAGAAGGAATTTAAGAGGGGAGGCGAGATTTCAAGGTGAGTAATGGAGAAAGGGCAAAACCCTAAAACCTAGACGAATTGGAGGTTTTGTGGTGCGAGAGCAAGAGAGAGCAGCAGCGACACGTTTTGGGAAAGAAGGAGAAGAGGACACGAGACGGAGGAAATCCATGAGCAGTGGGCGCGGAATGTGAGAATTGAGGTATTCGAAGAGTTTTCACTATTTGGGTTTTAATTGGTTGTTCGAATATGTTGCAGCCTATATTTTCTCTGAATACATGTTTCCTTTGTGTGAGCTTAATTGTTTCTAAGATGCAGCAATGGTGTTTATTAATTTATTAGTATTTTAAAACTATGAGCAATCTTATTTGGCTATCTATAGTGGACATGATGATAAGCTGAAATTTGTATATGTTATGTTGGGTTATAATATATTTAAATTGGAATTGATTTGTGGGTCTGGAAGGTGTGAGTTTACTGATAATAATTGGATGTTTTTATTCTTATAAGAATAAGTGGGATAGGATGTTATTCCTAGATGGCCTGGAAAATTATGGTGTGTTGTTATATTTTTCTGGTTGGACTAGATATACACATTATTGTAACAAATAACATTGGTGTAGTGTTTCAAGACATGATTGCATGAGTTTCTATGATTCTAAGGTATATTAGATGTAATTATTGAACTCTTTTAGTGTTATAAATTTGTGAGCACCCATAGGGATTAGTATATACTATTATTGTCTGGAGTTGTAATGTTAACAAGTCTGGATCATGGAAAATTAGTACAAGAATCTATTTGGTGAAAAGGTTGTATTGAATTTATATGTGGAAAAAAAAAGTGGGAGTTCCAGTGCTTAAATTGGTGGTCATTAAAGTGGTTTAGGGTATTATACTATATGTTGCATTCTTTTATGCTTAAGTTCTTATATGTGATGTGAAATATAATGCATGAAATTATTTAGTTTAGAAACAAATGTCACAATGTTATTTTAATTAAGATAAGAGTTATGATGTATTTCACTGGTTTTGATAGTGCACAATTAGGTAAGTAAAACATGATTTCGTGTGGTATGTATTACACCTTTTAGAGGTGTTAATTATAAGTTAAAAACTGGTATGTAATTTGAATATATATGTTGAACTTATTTTATGGATTTCGTGAAATATCTCATTTTCAATCTTTATCTTATTTATTTTTATATGCATTGCCAAACAAGTTTAGCATAATTATATCCGTTTCAGCAAACATAACAGTAGAAACATACATTTATATAACTATAACAAACATTGTCAATAATGATAGTGAAATAATTGCATCTAACTTATTTTCATGGTCTGATTTTATATAGTATAATTCACAATTTAAAATCTATGTTTATGTAATTCAAGTTCAATTGAAATAAATCTTTCATAACAATTCAGTAATGTCTGAACTACCCTAGCATATTTTTTCAATCTGATTTTTCTTAACTTTATCCAAATACATAGTTAAAGGTTTCACCTGAAAATTCTATCAAATTCCTATGTTCTTTAACACATGGTCTAATTAACAAGTAAAGTTTAAGTGTGTGAGATTGGATAAATTGATACTATTTTCTATCTTATGAATTACCTATATCTATCTCAATTATATGGTGTTATAACATAACACTATTGTTTTAACCATTTAGGTCACAGGTTCCTCTTTCGTTTTTTTTTCCTTTTGTTTCTATGTTATGATATAGCCAATGTACTAGTGTCACTTTGCACATGGTCTAATTAATATGTAAATAATTAATATGTAAAGTTTAAGTGTGTGAGATTGGATAAATTGATACTATTTTCCATCTTATGAATTATCTATATCTATCCCAATTAGATGGCGTTATAACATAACACTATTATTTTAACCATTTAGGTCACAGGTTCCTCTCTCGTTATTTTTCTCCTTTTGTGTCTATGTTATGATATAGCCAATGTACTAGTGTCACTTTGCACTTAAGTGTGTGAATTTTGTGATATTATTTTCTGGAAGTTCTGTATTTAATAATCAATACAACTATTTGATTAGGAGTTTCTTTTCAACATATATTTGTAATTTGTGATGTTCTAATTTATCATTGTATTATCTTAGATTGAAGATCAAGACAAGTGGAGAATGTCTTTCGTCATGCCATCAAAGTATGGTGCTAACTTGCCACTGCCTAAAGATTCCTGTGAGACAATTAAAGAGGTGCCAGAAAAATAGTTGTTGTAGTTGCCTTTTCAGGTGAGTGCTTGCCTTGGACATATTTCAGTAATTTGATTTCATTTCCCCCTATTGTCTGTTCTTTGGGTTTTAATTGCAGAAACCCATTACTAGTGTAAATATTTAACTACCGGACAATGTACATATACAATTGAATCTCACGGTCTTGGATTTGATGTTGATATTTTTCAAAGTTGCTACCTTTGTTCTTTGTTGACAGCTTTTGTAATGTGATGCTTTCTTATGGGATGCCTTTACACATTGTTGCATTTTATTTCAAGATCAAAATCATCTGTGGATGTGGTGACCGGTAGATTGCTCCTACTTTGACATCATTGTGAACGGTTGTAAATGAGTAATAAGTGTATATTATAACATTGAACTTAAAGTTCTTAAAAAGAATATTTACAAAGTTCAAGTGAATAAAACATAATTATTATTACTGGTTGGAGGAATATATGGTTATAATGAAAGCATGGTATATAGTTGTTTGTTACCATATACTGAATATGTTTGGAGTTTATTAGAGTTTTGATTTGCAGTTATGTTCAAATTATAATGTTTTCTACTTTTGGTTTTCTAGTGTTCAAGACAACCCAATGACAATGATTGTGGATATTATATGTGTCGATATATGAAAGAAATTATCACATCTGAAGGAGAGGAACAATTTCAACTAAGGTAAGTTATCTTCATTGTCATAATTAATTTGCACGAAAATTTTAATTGACTAATTTTATATTATTTTTCTTTGTTGCAGTATTTTTCTAATTGCAGATATCAACAATATTGTGACAATCAAATTATCGAAGTTAGGAAAGATTGACGTTTACATATAATTAGTACATGTTTATAGGTTGTTAGGGTGATGTACATATGTATTAATAGGATATGTGTTATGGTGTATATACGTTTTATAAAACAATGTCATGTCATAACATGTACTTGACGAATTAATGATTACATTTTGAAATATTATTGTACCAAAAAATGTTATTTATACATTGAAGTAACAAACATTCTTTTTGAGACTTGTTTTTATCATATTTGTCTTAATATTTTATATTTATTTTTTGTATATAACTGAATCAATATATAAGTTTATATATAATAGAACAAATATTTTATATTTTTTTTTAAAATATTTTAATAAAAATTATTTTTTTTGAAAAAATTTAAAACAATAGATAGCGCTTATTTAAATGAGCACTATCTATTGTCATACACCAATAGATAGCGTTTATTTAAAAAAGCGCTATCTATTGGTGTCTAACAATAGATAGCGCTTATTTAAATAAGCGTTATCTATTGTCAGACACCAATAGATAGCGCTTCTAGAAAAAGCGCTATCTATTAATAGATAGCGCAGACATAGATAGCGCTTAAAAAGCGCTATCTATGAAAAAAAAAGCGCTATGTATACACTTTTTTGTAGTAGTGTCTTTCCTTAGCCAAAGTGTTCCTCAACTAGTTTTTAACAAATTTCTTATTTACAGATTCAAAACAACAGCATATAATATTAACACTGAATTTCAATATAGATTAACATACAGTAAGCATTAACAGTATTCACACAGCAGAATTTCAATATATGAATAGTAATAAAACAATACTAAATCATAATATAAAAGCATAGAACTATTAAATCATAATATAAAAACATATAAAGGTTAGCTCCCCTACCTCTATTCCAGACGTCTCTTGCTCTGAATTTATTTCTCCGAAACCTTTCAGAACCTCTACCCTTCTTGCAACTAAAAATTTCTCTCTAACTTTCTCTCACTTGATTTCTCTTCTCTTGGTGCAAAATACCCTTCCCTCCCATGGCTATTTATAGTAAAAAAAAATTTACTATTCACTAATATTTTAATATTATTTATTATTTTAATATTATTTAAAAATAATATTTCAATCCTTTTCTCACCAAATCTGATCCTAATTTCTACCTACTACTTTCTTCCATGCTAAGGAATCCAAATGCTGAAAATTTATTTTTACTATTCACTTTTTACTATTTACTATTTACTTTTTACTATTCAATTTAAAAAATTTACTAAATAAGTTACCAAAAATTTGAACCTTTCCTTCTAAAATTACTATAATTTTATATCCAAAATTTACATTTTTCCATTCATTAAAATTATTATTACTAATAAAATACTAAAATTTACTACTATAAATATATATATATATATATATATATATATAATATATATATATTTTTATGGGTCTTACATTCTCCCCAACACAAAAAAATTTTCGTCCTCGAAAATTCAAAAATTCGAAATAAAGTTATGATTATTTCACCTTATCTCCTAGTTTCCTTGTAAATTCATTTACTCTACTTATTTTGTGCATCAAATTTCTAGCATGTCAAATTTGAAATGTATTCACGAAAAAAATTAAAATCATAAACCTTCAAAACACTTTTACTTGACACTTTTAGCCCCATGAAAACCACCATTAAACATACCTCACTAGTCTCAAAATAATTCATTAATGTTTTAAAAGAACTCATCACTCATAAACTATTAATCACAAGATTCCATAAAACTTTTCATTCCTACTATAACAAGAAAGTGATTCTCCTTATAGATCCCTATTTAAGACTTCCATGACCCTGTTAAACTCTAAGAATCATTCTTTTTCCGTAACAACTTTCCATTATTTAATACAGTTTCTACTCCTAGAAATCGTACGCCTCCAAAAGCCACTTATGATTACCAAAATTTTATACTAGATTGCTCCACCTTACCCTATACTTCTATTTTCCGTAAAATTTCTAATTACTCTGATGATTACACGGAGTCCAAAACACTATTACTAAACAATTCATCCTTATGTTTTCTTTTCTATACCCATTTAACAAGGACTTGTCCAAAAATAATACTTATATTGAGTATGCTTTATAACATCCATAGAAACTCTTCCACACTTAAGATTATGCATCATTTCCTTCACTCGTCCTTGATGAACTTATCTGATTCTCGGTAATATTGCATTCACCCTTAACTACACTTAATGTTCAACAATCAACTCACAATTCTTGAAGACCATAAACTTCTAAAAACATATTGTAACATGACCAAACTATCCTTTCGATCATACCCTAGACTGCAATATCTATCCTTCACTTGCATTGGTCAGACATCCCTAAAATACTCATCCTCATCCTTTACATCACCATTGAGGTTTGAATACTACCACATAACTATACCTGATGAAATTTCTCCAATCACAACCTACAACTTCTTAATTATTCCAAATTCCCTAATCACATTGCAACCCTCCTTTTTATCTATTTCCAAACTCTTCTTCTTCCTTATCTTGTCATGTTCATAATAATATCAATTCAACCTACACTACCTCTACTAACTTTAATATTCCAAAATCAATAAGATTTACAACCATAAATCATGACCCTTTAATCCTCTCATAAAATACCAAAAATTTGCATAAGCCGAAAGTCAAAATTTTCGTACCTGGATTTTCTCCACTGCTCATCATACCAAAATCACATACTCTCAAATTTTATCTCTAATACATTTATTGAAAAAAATCTAACCATCTCCTTTTAATCATCCATTTAGCTTAGAATTCTTTCAATACTTCATTCTTCTCTAAAGACCTCGTGTTTTCTTAACTTATAAATTTCTCCTCCTATTAAACTTTCTCTCAGTCCTTTTTATGCCTTATACAACTTCTCTACTCTTCTTCGTCTAATATTTGATTTATCCTTGATCTACTTCAGTATTTCTATCCCTTTTTATTTTAAACTTTATCTTCAAATCTTCCACCATTTTCTTTCTTCAGATTCCAACCATCACTGATACATCAATCCATGTTACCAATCTCACATAATGCCACTCAGTTTCTCACCAAGACTTTCCTCTTTTTTTTTTTTTTTTTCTGACTTCTAACGTTACTGATATACTAAACCAAACTGATTTCTCAAACCTTGCTACATTCATGCTTATCCAAAGGTTCTCTTAATCTAGCCTTTGAACTCAACTCCTTTTTGTGAAACGTAAGATATCTGATCTCCTGATTTTGTCCTGCAAACATCTTAAACCATAACTTCTAAACACCAACATCTTCACTTATCCTTTGAAACTCAAACTCTAGTATTATATCTCCCTATGAAGGCTTTAACTAATTCTAATATCTTTCATAAAACCTTGAGAATTAAGAAAGGAAAATCATCTCTCGTAAAAGTAGTTAGATACAATATTCTACTATCTAGACTTGGAGGAAATGGTAAATTATACCATTTAGACTCAATTCTTCATAGAGAAGACACGGAAGACCCACAACACAGAGGTCATCCTAAGGACGAACTGCTCTGATACCATTAATGTAACATCCCAATATCTCACGCTGGATAATTCATAATTTATATATTGTAACATTACATTTACGGTAATATCCCGTAATCTCACACTTATAAATTTATAGTTAATATATGTCTACACATGTTTTAAACTCAGATTTCAACTATAAACTCATAAATATAATTCGAATTCTTCTAACTTATTCTTCTGTCTCTCTCTTCATTGGCATTGGATCAGACGACATTCCTTCATCTGCTCCCGTATAACGAATTATACGATCATCGCACATACCCAAACAAAACAAACACAAACAAGTAGGGTGAGCTAACATGCAACAAATCATTTATAAAACATGTATAATTACCTTGATATAAACATCATATAATAATTATGTTCGACACCCTCATACCACAATTCTTATTAGATACTCGTCTCACAATACCCAATAGATACCACAATACCCAATAGACACTCATCCGGATGATACGTTGATGAGCGGTCACGGGAGGTTATGCACTTGTAATGACTTCTACTTCTTTTTACAAATACACTTCCAAAATACTTCATACCATTCACAAGGTTAATCCCCTCACTATGTCCAAAACCGGCACATAGACCATGACCTCCTGCTCCTCTCACCACATAATTCATCCCTCTCTACTTGAGACTAGATGATTATTAGAGTATCAGGATAACCTCCAACTACGGGACCCTCAACATCAACATATACACAAATACCATAATATTACTGAATCTCTCCACGAGACTCATGCCATACTCATTTTCCTCAACTCACATTATACCCCTACAAATCTCCCCATAATACTCATAACATGTTCAGATGCATAAATTCAAATGCAATATAATAAAATACAATCATCGCATAAATCACACAAACTCAATATATTGCATAATAATTTAACAGTACTCAATCTGTTCAATAGGATTTAAGTTAAAAACTTGTCGAGTAGACTTCCAGGAAAGAGAGGTGCGTCACAATGGACAACTTAAGTACCAAGTCTTTCCTTAGCCAAAGTGTTCCTCAACTAGTTTTTAACAAATTTCTTATTTACAGATTCAAAACAACAGCATATAATATTAACACTGAATTTCAATATAGATTAACATACAGTAAGCATTAACAGTATTCACACAGCAGAATTTCAATATATGAATAGTAATAAAACAATACTAAATCATAATATAAAAGCATAGAACTATTAAATCATAATATAAAAACATATAAAGGTTAGCTCCCCTACCTCTATTCCAGACGTCTCTTGCTCTGAATTTATTTCTCCGAAACCTTTCAGAACCTCTACCCTTCTTGCAACTAAAAATTTCTCTCTAACTTTCTCTCACTTGATTTCTCTTCTCTTGGTGCAAAATACCCTTCCCTCCCATGGCTATTTATAGTAAAAAAAAATTTACTATTCACTAATATTTTAATATTATTTATTATTTTAATATTATTTAAAAATAATATTTCAATCCTTTTCTCACCAAATCTGATCCTAATTTCTACCTACTACTTTCTTCCATGCTAAGGAATCCAAATGCTGAAAATTTATTTTTACTATTCACTTTTTACTATTTACTATTTACTTTTTACTATTCAAAAAAAATTTACTAAATAAGTTACCAAAAATTTGAACCTTTCCTTCTAAAATTACTATAATTTTATATCCAAAATTTACATTTTTCCATTCATTAAAATTATTATTACTAATAAAATACTAAAATTTACTACTATAAATAAATATATATATATATATATATATATATATATATATATATATATATATTTATGGGTCTTACACTTTTTCTAGTGATTTATATAACCACGTGAAGTTTATTTTTCAGGGATTAAAACCGTCAAAAATGTTAAAAAAAACCCGGAAAAATTCAATATTTTTGTAGTGTTCTAAGTATAATATATAAAATTTTCAATTTTATCTTCAACTTCTGAATGTTTTCTTTTTATCTAAATTTATTATGTAAAAAAAAAGAAAAAGAAAAATATGTATATTAGAGTTCGATTTTGAAAAATAAAAAATTTATTTAAACAAGTATCTATAATAAGTTTTAGTTATTATTAAAATAGAAGCCTAAAGAGCTAATTAGACTTCGCTTTTTATAATAATTAAAATCTAATTACTTTCTAATTTTAAAAATAATTTATATTTAAAAGATTATATTTCGAAAGATAACTTCTGAACAAATCGAGATTTCACAAAGGGAATTGTTATGATTATTTAGAAATATTTAATAGGCAGTTTTAATACGACCACGAGAGTAGCTCAATGTCTTTAGGTTTACATTTACATATTTTTAACCTAGAAAGGGAATTTTATTAAAATGATAACGCGACGTTGGGAGAAATGCATGATAGAGTCGATATATTAGAACATGTCATTGATATTGTCGTGATAGACAAAATATTTAACTATATCATTTGTCACTATTTTTAGTTAATATTGTGATTAATTATTATTTAATGCAAATTTTAACAATAATTAATTATAACGAACAATATCTTTTGCTTGCGTTCATTGTTAAAAAAAAAATTCTAACACATCTTTAATTTGAGAAAAGAAAACTCAAATTTATTAATTGGAAATCAAAACCTTGGTGGAGACACTCCACCAATATGATATATATCGCAACTCTTGTTTTTCAAAGAAAACCATTTGGTACAATTCTTGCATGTGCAAGATAGGTTTTCCACTGATAAAATAAGAAATTGACATTTTTGTTTATATTATCTAAATCATTTTGTATAGTTTATATAATCTTAATCATTTAGCGAACTTTACATTTATTTTTTTTTCTCATAACATTTGTTTTTTTTTTCTTTCAATTAAAACTATGCCCAAATTTAGTCTCTTCGAGGCAATAAAAAGGAACATTTAATGGTTTTAAATCATAGTAGATACTCATTAACTGACCAAATTGGTATCTTGCATTTAATTTTAATTCAAACCCCTTTTTAAAACGTTTTATTTTATGCTTGATACCGATTAAAGCAATTGCACTAATTATAAATCTCATATTCAACCACAATCCATTTAAAATCAGATCATACCAATATCAACGGACATCAATCACCACATTAGCCTAAAATGTCAAAATTAACATGAACATAACTTATCACATACAATTCAATTCAACAGAGATTATACATTACCAACCTGCATTAATTCTTTCAACATTCGAATTCGGAAGATCACTATTTTTCATTCAACGCCAAAAATCAATTCACAGTCCAAAAATGTAAACGGTATTTTAATCATAAAATTTAGTTTCCCTCACCTTTAAATAGCTCTACCAGCTCTAAAACCACAACACATTTAGTTCCACATGATACTCTATTTACACATAAAAACATCACAAAAATAATCAAGTTATGTCATTATAATCACTAATCAACACGTTTCATACTAGCATTTAAGCTTTTTATACTGTATTGTCACGTTTCTGCTTTAATATGAGTTCTGGAAAAATACATTTGACACGTAAAAAGTTTTAATGTAATTGAATTAAAATGATTATATCAATTTATTTTTAATGTTCAAGAACAAAATTATATCAAAATTTTGAAAATGAATGAATCTTAATTTCACATCAAAAAGAAAATAAAAACAAATTTAATTCAACATAAAATTTACATTAATTAAATGATAAATTTTAGTTGATATAATAGAGGGATAAAAATAGTTAAAATTGTTTATATTTGAGTTTATATATATATATTTGGGTTATAATTGAGTCTTGATGGTCTAGCATATTTACAATAAGTTTAATAATATGTAAATAAAAAATGTAGTCTGATATTGGATAAGAAAAGTTATTAAAGGGACTTCATAATTCGATTTCCATGGTTATATAGAACAACATCAATCATGTTGTTTTGCATAAAAACAGCTCCATATATGATAACTATTTGCTGAATAAAGAAAGAGTGAGTAGTAGATGATGATCCACAATTATTAAAACCCTTACAAGACACAGAATCTTATCTTCCCAACACCAATCAAATCCCTTGCTGACGAGGATTCAATTTCTTAGCTTATCTTAGGTTATTATATTAGATTTCTCATATATATATATATGTCGAAACACATGGTAAATGAATGTAACCAAAACGTTACGTTATGACGCAGCAGCTACAGATTCTTCACTTTTAAGTTAGTTCAGAATCGATTCACCAAGTAGCATTCATATATAATATAATGTTAATATATCTTATTATATAATTACTCATTATATAGCGTGGTTACACGTAAGTGGAAAAAAAAGTGTGATTCTTTATTAGAGTTTAGAAATTGAAACTCCCTATTGTTTATTTTATTATGGAGAGGAAAACAATAACAAATGAGAGAGAGAAAATAAAGCACAGACCCAACTTAATGACTTCAGCCACATAATGCAACAGCTTAGTGCAAGTTTTGTGGCTAAGCGACGTTGCATTCGGACAAGATAGATGTGGCCACTCAATATATATATATATATATATATATATATTATATATATATATATATATATAATTGCTACTTTTATATATGAGTGAATTGTTTGTATATATAATCATATTTGGAATTCAATAATAAGCATCTTCCTACATAATAGAAATAATCACGGAAACAGAGAGTTTCATTACTACATACTCAATTTAAAAATATTTAATCTCTTCTCGTATTTATACTTAATATATATATATATATATATATATATATATATATATATATATATATATATAATATTTCTGTTTCATCCTCACTAAATAAAGAATTGTGTCTGTAACTTGCTTTCAATATTATTTAATTTTTATAAAAAAACTTGACAAAGGAAAGATATATTCAATATCAAAATAATTTATTCTTGTTTATTCAATATGAAAATACTTATAAAAAAATTATAATTGCACATGTTTTAAGTTAGAGTATCAAACAAAATTTTATGACAATCAAAAGGTTTATTAGTTTTGTAGACATTAATAAAACAAAGTTTATAAAATTAAAAAAATAAATCTTTAAAAATTACAAAGAAAATCTTTTAAATGTATCTTTACTTTTTCTTTCCATTATAATGAAATATTTTTTTCTTATACACTAATAAAAATCATAATACATCCATCGAAAGAAATCATATAAATAATAAAGATTAAACTAATAATAATTGAATTTTTAAAATAGATAGTTCATGTTCAGAACTTCAATCTACGTTAATGATGATAAACAAGAATCATGGTAATACTATAGTAAATGAAAGGTTTTTATACCATTACGATAATAAAATTTTAGAACATAAAAATATAAAAACTCATAAGAATATTCTCCATGACAATAATAAACAAATATAAAAAAATTAAAAAAAATCAAATATGTGTTTTAGAAACTGTCAGACCTCATTAAAAACGCACCCAAAACCCCTCTGAACGGACGCCAGGTGTCAAGCAACGAGGATCCGAAAATCAGATAGTGGAATGCACGCGTTAGCAGATGAGCGGACTTCCTTTTTAAGCAAAACTGAGTTTTGGAAAGTTGCGTCATAAGCAAAACTGAGTTTTCCCTATGATAATGTACGTTCGTCATTGAACGGTCCTTGACCGTTCAGTGTTTCTAGTAAACTTGTTTGAAATTTGATTCTTTCATTTGGAAAGAATCCTAGTTGAGGACGAGCGTCTTCTTGTGATAATACTGTACTTGAGCGTTCGGCCAAGCGTAGTTGCATCTGAGTATTCGGTGATAAACTTAAATTTTGTAAATATATGTATTTGTATATTTTAGTTATTCTTAAACACAATTTCAATAGTATCTTATTATACTTATTAATCTCTCTATTATAAGTTTAGTAGTGCTCGGTCTCACACCAAGCTCTCGAAATGAGTAGTGCTCGGTCTTATACCAAGCACTTGTACTCGGTTATGGCATGATCTATCTTGATGAAAATAGTGTTCGTCCAACTTTAGTAGAATTTTCCCTCTACCATGTTCGGTCATTGACTGACATTAGGTTTTTGTATGTGAATTATTCTAAGTATGGTTCTTTAAACGTCTTGGGAGTGTCTACATTCATTGGTTCCGACCTAGAGCCTTAGTACTTGACATGTTCTTTGAAGTGTTAGTTTGAGCTCACGAGAGTCAGTTCATTTAACTGATTCATGTTGTAAGTATCGTTCGTTCTTGTGTTATATAATTGTACTCGGTTTCTTTCTTAATCTGCCAGTAACCCTCTCGATTTTATTTTATTCTGGAACGGGAGACTCCTATGTCTCGTTCCAAGTGTTCATCCTCGTTCTGAGTGAGGATCGAATGTTCGGTATTTGATGTCCTTAAAATCAGTGAACAAAGATGAAATTAAAATGATGGATAATGAAATATGAAGAGAATATGAAACGGATGAAATGTTGTGGATTATGAACGAGCGTTCCAGGGAGGAATGACTCATGGGTGATTACTGAATTTGTAAAGTATGAATGTGGTTATGCTAAGCTGGCGGTTCATCCTGATGTTCCGTGAGTACTCGTCCTCACGTAGAGGAAGGTAGGTCATGTGTGGGAACGGCAGGAGGTCCTAGTCCTTAGGGGTACTTTGGACAGATAGGACTAACCTCGGGTGGCAGCTGATGAGAGTATTCTAGTTACTACATCACCCGGGTGCACGAACTCGTAGCTACACAGATTTCATACAGTCCGGACAATCAGTCTAGTATTAGGCTTTGTATGAAATGTATGACTAAATTTATCTGTGTGTTCATGGTATGAATTGTATGTTTGTAACTGAATTAAATTACATAAGCTTACCCTGTGTTTTCCTGTGTTGTTTGGTTTTGTACGTCCTTCCTTGTCATTGCAATGACCATCCGTGTGGATGTGAGCAGTAGGAGACGAGCTGTTGGAAGAGGCGCTGGAAGAAGAAAATTTGTTAGAGGTAGAAGTGAAGACCGAACAATAGGACGTTCGGTCAGTAGTTTAGTTTGATTGTAAGGTGGTCGTTTGATCACCTTCTTTTTTTATTATATTTGACTGTTCGGTAGTTCCTTTTGTAAACCGTTCGGTCAGGTTTGCTTATTCTGTACAGTTTTTAGTTGTAACCTTTCTGTAAGACCGTTCGACCATAATCGTACGTTGTCTTTAGTATAAGACTGATCTGTATTATTATTTAATGTGATTATAATATTATATAGTTTTAGACTGTATTTTTGGGATGTTATAGAAATAATTTATAGTGGAACGTAATCACATAGAAAAAGTATATAATTAAGGATATAATAAAATAGAAAGTACCTTTGAGATTTAAGAAAACTTTTAGAAACTTTTCAAATACCAAATTAGTGAAATTATTAAAAGATAATGAAAATTATTTTATAAAAAAAATCTTCAAATGAAACAACAATTAAAGATCACATAAATAAATAAAATATGTTTTGTATACCTAGTAAATAAATTATTTATGTGATTCAACACTTGAAAATCAGAGTCAACTTTGCTAAACCATTAGAAGAGAGGAGGAAAAATTATATAGTAAAAGAAAAATATATAAAACTAAAAACTAAGATTATATATATATATTTATATTAATTAATGTTTCTGCAAATATTTTCGAGACCGAGAGACTAACATGTTGACGTGTCTTTCCCGCTTCTGAAAGCTTGGATCGCCTGCCTTTCTTCAATCTGGACCGCTCGGTCACCTTCAATCTATTGTTGTTGCCCGATCGATATTGGTGTGGACCGATCAGTCTCCTTCTGGACGAGGGGATGTACCTTAGGCGTGTGATTTGAAGAGTGTTGGCTCTTAATTGAATGCTTAGTGAACGATTGTCACTATTTGAGTATTTTAGAATGGGTTGAGTGTGAGTGAAATGTATTGGAGTATGAATTGAGCGTACCTGGCGTTTGGCCTCGACCTTATATTTATAAGCTGTCTCCTGGACCTAATCTAGCATGGATCCAATAAAATAAAAAAAAACAGACTAAAATATAAACAACTTACCTAAAAATCCGGTTGGTTGTTTATAACTTGCTTATCAATATTTTTAATTAGATATTCTTTGATTATCTTATCATCTGCTGGACTATTGGCCCAATAATAGATTAAACACTGGCCCAATTGTGACCCAATCTTTGACCCGGTTAACCGTAGCAGATGGACCCAACGACCTTGAGTGGATGGACCGAATGGTGCTGAATGCTGACCGTTCTATCTACCCTAGGTACGATACAATTAGGTTACCTAATAAATTGATATTTTAATAATTTGAAAGAAGACGTGATGAGCACAAGATAAATATTATAGCGAGTACTAGAACGTGGAATGGATATATGATTATACACTAATATGTCTTCATAGTTAATTGAAAAAATAGAGTATATACATATACTCGTATTAGTACCTAATTAATGTGGGATTCCACCTCAAAACGTTTGGACAATACTTATATAAACAAGTTTATTTATTATTGTGTTAAAATGTGTCTTATATTCATGGAATGGAATAAAATCTAATTCATTGAATTTTTTTTAGTATAACTTGATATGCTTGATTTGAGAACACAACATGCATTAATATTTTTACATGAAATATAGATGGCTATGAAGTTAAACACATTACAAAAATATTTAATTTTAACTAGGGTTTATTAATATATGTTATTATAACATTCAACATGACACTAACGTAATAGATATTTGAGAAATCCCTTGTAAGTCCTAAGAAATGTTTAGAAACTCTAGTAAAAATTTTACATTTCCTCTCTTTTTTTTATATATGTTTTATTCATTTTCTCTTTGTGTGATGTTTCGGGACAAAGGAAAAAGGACATATTTATGTGGTGTTATGGATTCTGAACTCCTGCTTCCCATTTTAATTTGATTCAGAATTTTCCGAGCTCTAATTCCATTTATGTGTGGTATGTTAGCATTACCCTTACATTAATTTTAATTTATTGAAAATATTATTTTTTTTCATAATTTTCTTTTTTAAAAGTTGTTATGAAGTCATTTAATTAAAAAATTTACTTACGTGTTAAGTTTGCATGTGATATTTCTATTTATTCTTATCCCACCCAATATATATACTAAAGAGCACGACTCAATAAGATTCGTTAAGCCTCTTTATTCTAGATCAGCCTAAAACTATGTCTATTATCCACATATCATGATATTAATATCAGCAGTTTGGTATTATGGTTATTAGTTATGATAATGTATTATTATCTTATTATTAACTACATTATTATTACATACTTGAGATAAGTATTATTTCAATGGGAATATAGGTCCACAACCTATATTTTTTCTAAGGAATGCTCACTTCATAATCACTCATACTCACTATATTCATAAAGATCATAAACACTCTTATTGATTTGAACGTCAAAAATTCTTTTGTAGGTAGATTTCTCCCTCTCAATAATAAAGAATAGGATACAAAATTATGGACTACCATCACCTAAGGGACATTATTGAAGAGTTGATTCGCTCCGGGTCTCTAGCCCGGTTCATCTAGTAAGGAAATGGCTTACAACGCGATGATTACCCAAGTTGAAGTCGAGGCTAAGGGTGATGTGGTTTTGTAGGACACAACTAATGACAATTAGAGTAGCCCAACATGATCCTCTAGGTTCTAGAGTCCGAGGTCGCCCAATACCAAACACTTGCTATGACACAACCGATCATACAAAGTCAAATCATCCAACCCAAATTGGCCCAAGTAAGGGCAAATATCCACACAATAGTTGGACGTTTTACGGGGAGAGGAAGCCCCTAATTCAGAAGAGGTCATCCCAACACATTTTAAAGCATATTATAGTGAAAATGTTACATGGCTATGTGAACCTTTTTTATTTTCTACCTTAAGATGTATTCTATTTTCCTTCAAACCATTTTTTTCCCATAAGATGGTTTTGCTAAGCATGGTTTTAATTAGGCACTCTCGAGTTTCCTAATAAAAATCTTCTTTTTGATTAATATTCATGTTTCTCAACATTCGATAAAAGATTACAAAGGTGGCACCTGAGTTACATACATAGTAACAAAAATGCTTTAATCGAGAAATTAAAAGACCTCCACTCGAGTAAGGCATCAACAAAATGGAGGAGAGATCAAGCTATAATAGACAACTCAAAACAATAAACTATACATAAAATAAACTCGACATTCAAGCACCCGAGCAACAACTCAATGTGCATTTGGGTATAAGAAGAGCAGGAAGAACAAAAAAAGCCTGAAACTACAACGCTCGAGCAAAAGAACAAAGTCAACATGTACCCAGAAGCACGACCTTGGACACTTAACAATCTAACCTGCATAAAGATCTAGGGTTTATGTCAACTAATAGCTCAAGTTCCATTCCTAGATACAAGCTCCATTAGATTTATTGTTTAGAGTCTAGGATTCACTAGATTCTTCCCAAAACCTAACGAATCCACAAATCAAACTATCCATGTCCCCATTTCAAGCAAGCATTAGGAGTAGAAAAAAAAATTAGCATATAATGGAAGAGACATGTATATAATTAAAGCATTTACAAAGTACATAAGAGTTCAATGACTACAAATGCCCTAAAAAAGATGGGTTTGGCTCTCCATTTCCATGGAGAGCCTTAAGCTTACAAAATGGAAGATGAAAGAAGAAGGAGACACAAGGAAGAAGAGGAGGATGTTCCCACAAGCCCCAAGTGTCAAGGCACGACAAGCTCGTTACAAGACAAGCTCGTCTAGTAGAAACCCTGGTCTTAGTTTTTTGAAGTTTAACTAAATAACATGAAACAAAATAGACTAACAAAGAAGTCTCTTTATATGGAAAGCTAACCTTAAACTAGAAGATCAACCTTAGGACAAAAACACTAGATTACAAAACCCCATCCTAAGTTTAGAAACCAACTTTTAGTTTGACACTAAGACAAAAAAAGTCCTAGGATAAGGGACAAGTCTTAAGATAGAAAAAATCACCAAACACTAAGGTAGAACTTCCTAGAAAAACCAACTCTAAACCAGAAGAACACCAAGTAATGACCCAAGAACAACCAATGAAATCATAACCTCACAAAGCTAAAATAGAAGACAAAGGTCTGAAACAATAGGATAAAACTCTAGTTAGAAAGAACATTCCTAAAAGTTATAGATGACCTTCTAGGGGAAAGGATTAAACAAAAGAAAAACTAGGCTAAGAAACTTAGGGCAAAAATACAAGAAGAAACTTAAGATGTAAACTAAAGAAAACCAACTCAAGATTCTAGATAACAAAAATAACTTAAGATAATGATAAAAAAAAACTTAAGGTGAAAACAAAAAGACTTAGAGTGTGAAACCCAAACATACCACCTAGAACCAGAATCCCCAAACAAAGAAAAACCTAGGAAAACAGTTAAGTCTTAGGAATAGGAAAACATCTAGGTTAAAACACCCAAACGCATGGCTAGACGACGTCTTGTCTAAAAGCATCCAAAGGAGATTAAGCTAAACACTCAATGCTTATCATACCTGGAATAGGTATCCGAGTTCTCTAGAAAACAAAATAAGTCGAGACAATATCTTTGACAAAATAAATTAAAAGACTTAAAAATATAAAGAAGCTTCAACAAGCTAAATGTTATCTGTCTAGTGACAAACTCTAAAGAAGCATTCACTTAAACAGACGATACCATGAGCTCTACAAATGAAGTGTATATCTATGCTTGGTACCTTCAAGGGAAAAGAACTTATTTGTAAAAAGCTACCTAAGGATAGAAAATTAGAATGCACCTTGTTGTTTTGAGCAAGCATTAAATGACATTAAATGTTCAACATTCAAAAACAACAAAAGTGATATCTGATAAACTAATGACACGTCAAATCCAATCAGAAGTAAGTAATAGGAATAAACATTCGTGGAATGCCTCCTATAGGAAACGAAAATAATAAAACCATGTCTAAACAAAACACCAAAATACTCTCAAACAAAAATAATAAACAAGAAAACATAAGCCTAAACCAAAGATAAAAAACATTTTAAAACATTGAAATATATCTGTTACGCATGTTGCTATCTTATGCAAGAAAATCACTACGAACTCTCATTTTATAGATATCAAAATGAACGTTGAGAAAAAGACAAAAAGGAGCACTGATCAGATTATCAAAAGTTGTGCCAAAAGACAAGTTAATATCACTTTTGATAAAAGTTCTTAAAAGCACATTTGCTCTAACAAAAGACATTAACCTATGACTGACACCTACATAAATATCCAGAAAGGAAAAATTCTCAAGACAAGCTTCATCAAACGGTCACAATGCCAAATTCAGAAGACAAGTATCGTCACAACAGTTGTATCCACTAGGAGTATAAATAAAAGATCGGAAAAATAAAGAAGATGATGATGAAGAAGAGAGAAAATATGAAGATATAAAGATATCTCATCATCCATTGAGCTAGGAAATCTCTTTAAGTTGTTAATGCTTAAATAATCCTATAAAGGAAAAGGAGAAAGAGAAGAGCTCAAGAAAAGAAGAACACTCTCAAGCTTCATCAGAACACCCACTTGAAGATAGAAGAGAGAGAGTGAAAGAGTGAAATACAGCAGAGAGTCTCTCAAGATTCATTGTAATATCTGGTTAAACTTATCACATGAGAGAAAGAGAGAAAGAGAGAAAGAGAAAAGTAAAGCATCCCTCTTACACTTCATTGAATTGTATGCTTATTATTGTAAAGAGAGAAAAAAGATAAATGAGAGAAGCATTTGTGAGTGTTTAGACTGCTCTGTATTGTAAATATATCCTCTTGATGAGAGTAATGGTCTGAATGACTTGTAAGCAATCTATGATTACAATTCTAAAGATAATCAAAACACTTATAACTTAACTCTAACAAGTTAAGGAAATCTAGGCAAGATCGTCTAGTACCAAGAGTGGGGCTAATACTCAAATGATTTAGGATAACTGAAGGTTATTCGTTGATCAGGGATACTAGGATTGGTGCTAATACTCAACTGATCTAGGATAATTGAAGGTTATTTGTTGATCAGGGATACCAGAAGTGATGAAGAATACTACATAACTAAGAGTGGATGAAACTCAAGGAAATCTCGGCAGGTTGTTGAGTACCAGGAGTGGTGCAAATACTCAAGAAAATCTCAGTAGGTTGCTAAGTACTAAGAGAAATGCAAATACTCAAGGAAATCTCGGCGGGTTGCTGAGTACCAGGAGTTGTGTGAATACTCAACTAATCTAGGGTCGGTGGAGGTTATTCGTTGATCAGGGATACCAGGAGTGGTGAATAATCCTACATAACTAGAAGTGGGAGAAACTAAACTAGACGGGTTTCTCAAAAGGCATTAAGAGCGTATAGGATATCAGAAGTGGTGAATAATAGTAAGCAATCAAGAGTGAGTTAAACTCAATTGTACTTCATTGGAACCCTCTAAGTTAATTTAGAGGAGAACTAGATGTATCCCTAATAGGTGAACTAGTATAAAACATCTTGTGTGATTTTGTCTATTGATAAACGATGTAGTTTATTAACCTCTCTCTAAGCTCACTCTCTTATAACATGCTTTACAACACTTAAGGTTATTGTCTACACTCTGACTTGGATGCGCTAAATTGATCAACTAAACGATCTCACTAAGACAACGTTTACTAACCAAACATAATCTTAATAGTGTAAAAACAGTGTATAACGTCACACGTTCAACGTCTAACCCCTTAATAGCCAACTTTAAAAATGACCGGTGGTAATTTTGTAAATAAATGCAATTATTAAACGTCGTTTAGAATTATAATTCGACGTAAAAGGATATAAAACGTTGAATGCCTCAGCGCTAGACGTCAAAAGGTTAGTGAATTCAATAAAAATTTGAGCGGGAGATTGAAAATTCATTCACTTTATCTTAGAGCGCAAGACCCTCTTCTCTGCTCAAACTTTTCTCAAACGAAGTTTGACGACCATCACATGTAATCTTTCTTTCATTTGATACAAATGCATGTTAGTTAACTACTTTAAGTATGATTTTCGTTTGTTTTCACCGATTATTTTCGTGTTATTGTTCTTCATAAGCGCATTTTGTGTTTAACTTGTTTGTTGTTGTTGGTTGGTTGAACTTGTTTGTTATTGTTGTTTGATTGAACTTGTTTGTTGTTTGATTGAACTTGTTTATTGTTTGATTGAACTTGTTTATTGTTTGTTATTGTTATTTGTTGTTAATCCTATATTACCGTTCATAGTTCTGTTTTTCAGGTCTCGTAGAGTTGTAAAAAAGGATTACAATTAATTAAAAAATAAAAAAAATTGATTAACGTCTTATATTGACAAAATTCGACGTTAAATTAATGTCGTATATTGACAAAATTCAACGTTAAATTAACGTCGTATATTGACAAAATTCGACGTTAAATTAACGTCGAATTTTTTAAATTCAACGTCAATTTAACGTCTTCCGATATGACGTCGTTCTCGAATTCGACGTGAAAGGCCAAAATATTCGACGTTATACACTGTTTTAGTACTAGTGATAGCACACAAGTGTCATCTACATTATGATCAAATAGCAAGTTGCGAAAATTTTGAAAGCACTTTTCAACCCCCCCCCCCCTCTTCCCCCTTCTAGTGTTTCCCCGCACCTTCACCAAGAAGTCTCCATGAGCTCCAAACAGAATGTTGATGCCTCAAAGCTGATTTCGTTCGAGAAAACTTGAATATATAAGCTCATTTTGACACATCAGCAAAGGCACCGCTCAACACCAGGGCTCTACCGCTTAACGTTGGCCTTCAAGGCTACCCTAGATGTTTTTTTGTAGTTAGATGCTTAGAAAGTGGTGAAGAGCGCTCAACACTGAGGCCTCTGGAATACGCTCACCTAGCGACAAAGAGGTGGTGCCCAATGCCTCCTGGACTTTAAGAACTTCCCTTTTTATTGTTCCTCTTGCTTCTTTGGGTTTCCAAGCTCTTCGGTTTAGTAGAGGATTTGCCTAATGCAAAATTAGCTACAAAAAGAGGTTATTAGAAGTATAAAACGAATAGTGTAGCCGAAAATATAACTATTAAGAAAAGAGAGATAAAATTAAGAATTTAAGCAAGCAATATAGAGGACTGATCTTGTCAATAAAATGAGACTAATGGTAAAAATTAACATTATCACACCTCCAACTTTTTATAGAAGCATCAATGTTCTTTTGACTTTGAAGGGATTGTTGCATGAACAATCTCTTCTAGCTTTGTAATGCATGTTAAATCTTTGATAAGTGCACCGAATTGTTCAAGTAATATAGATTATAAGTCTAGATATTGTCTCCATAGGGATTTCTATTTTTTTAAACCATGAATATAAACGATAATTGGTTCAAATATACCAAAAACATGTAAAGTTACTAAATATAAAGATTATAAAACGATATGGGTAAAGACTCATCGGGGTTGGATATCATGACCCAAACTCTAATCATTCATCCATCCGATATATCTCTAACATATTCAAGCATTCAAATCACAAGTATACAAGCCATAATTCCTTAGAAGCAAGTCCTAAACCTTTATGTAAAAATATTAATCCCTTAGATATTCAAACACAAGATTTGCATTAAGAAAAGATGTCTAGAATGACCAAGAGCCTTGGTCTATGTCTAGAGCCAGGCCTCTTGGTTGTTCTATCCATGTGTAGCTTCCAAAAAAAATTTCAATGATTAGATACCACCAAATAGCAAAGATATTCCATTATGGAAGTGAATAAAAAATAAAACACAAGAGATATGAAAGATATTCTATTTCATAAAAGGAACTACAAAAAGTTTAGATACATTACATCCAACCCCAATGAAATGGAGTTTAGCTACTTCTATACATTCTAGAACATAAGGATGAATTGGATGATGAAAAGGATGAAGGAAGATGAAGGTCTTGAGCCCTAGAAGTGCCTTAACCTATGTCTTGAGCTTCAACGGTGTTCCCATGTCCAAAATTATCCTTTTCTTCAAATCTCTACACTTTAAAGGGTCACCAAAAAGTGATTTCTCATTGGACCACCAAATCCTCTCACTAGACTTGCGTTGTTAAGCTCTTCTTGGGCCAGTGGAGCCACTTCTGGCAATTGTACTTTAAAATGCTTCAATTTTTCAAATTCTGGCAAATTAACCTAAAAACATGTGAGTATATAAATCTATAACATCTGTATACAAGTCTTGCATCTTTTCATGAAATTCAACACAAAATACATGATAACAAGATAAATACGGGGTTTTACTAAGTGTAAATAATAAGTAATTATCACACTTATCAGTGCACTCATGCACAAATAGGTATTGTTGAGAGGGATTTCACCTACTAGAGATGCATTGTATTTGTCTCCATCCTTGATTGGAAGAATTAAGGAAAGAGTTGTTAAAGAAATTTGGTGTCCTTGGTTTCCCATATAATTATCTTCTTCATCTTGGGAACCACCAACATCTTAGCAATGGCTATTAGGAAGGTCACCTCCACAAAAGTCACATTTCATCACTTGTTGAGGTGGTTGGGCATTAACTTGCATGACTTGAAACTGTTGAGGCAACAACTTGTCCATGTGTTGATTAAGGAGTTTCATCTGTTGAGAGAGAAGCTTGTTTTGAGACAGTAGGGAATAATGAGAATTAAGCTCTAAGACTCCCCTCTTTTGTGTTCGTGTCCTATCATTTTGTCTTTGCAAGTCGATGGAAGCCATGGTGTCTTCTCATCATGATGACTTCTTCAACAATCTTAAAGAGCACCAAACCACCAAAAGATGCATCTAGTATTATCTTAGTTTGTGGTTGCAACCCATTATATAAGGTTTGCAATTGCATTTCTAAATTAAAACCGTGACTGAGAGAATTTCTTAGCAAAACTTTAAATCTCTCCAAAGTTTCATTTATGCAAAAGAGCAAGCTTCATTTATGCAAGTTTCTCACTCATAGTGGGCCTCACAATACTTGAGAAATTTCTCAGGCTTATGTAAGTGATTGAGTCCCTTATGGTTCTCCTTGGAGGTTGTCCCGCTCTAGCCATCACATCTTCAAAAGAAATATCAAACTATTGAGATGATGGGAGTAGTAGCAGAAGAAAGGAGAGTCAAGGGCAACTTATTGTGCTAGAGTTCGTTGTCTCCTTATGTCACTATTGTTGCCTCAAGTTGTTTTCTCAATCTTAGGGTTTTCAATGAATGGTTTTAAAGACACAATCCTTCTTGTACGGATGTTGGCCTCTATACACTAGAGAACAACAAAACTAGAGCCACAAGTTAGCGAAATAATTTGATTATCTAATTACAAGAAAAATAGTAAATTATGAATAAAAGAATAAAGTCTAAATAGGTTAAAAATCGAACAATAGTATAGTATTAAACATGGGTCCCCGACAACGACATAAAAAACTTGTTAATTCATTGACAAGTGTATCAAATCATTCAAGTAGTAACCAGTAATATCGAACATCATTTTCTAAGATACTTACGTAAATCATCAATAATTAATAACTAATTGAGACTAAAGAATAGTTCCATAATTTCAAATTATGTGCAATAAAGTAAACTAATACATAAATGATAAAGATGAACTTTGGAAGTTAAAGATACTTACAAATTAAAAAAGGATAGAAATGGTATAGATGCATAAAAAAAACTCATGTCGTTTCCGTTAATATGCTAATGTCAACCCACAAGTCTATTTGAACCCTAAGTAGAATGAACTTAGGTTTTCTTATTAAGAGTTAATTCCTTAAACCCCTTATAAACAAACTCCCTAGCATTTAAGACAATTAATGGGTTAGTGTCCATTAGGTATTTTCTACCTTGGTGGGTTGTGAACTTCTTTGGTTTGATGCACAAAAATAAAATGTTAGCTAACCAATGTCTCTTTTACACACACACACACATATATATATATATATATATATATATATATATATATATATATATATATATATATATATAACTTTACTTTATTTGACACTACCATATTTTTAATGCAGTTGGGCTAAAAAAAAACTAATCCTTTTTATCAATTATATGTTAGGTTTTTTATATAATGGTTTCCTTACCAAAATTTAATATAGATATCTCGGACATCGAGATAAATATCACGACCAAATGCAATAACTTGTTTATTTAGTTATTTATGTTGGGATCTAATGTCCACTTTAGTTATTTTAGAATATAAGCATTAGTTATCACTGAACATGATTGAATAAGTATTGTGATATAATCTGACTATTTGTTAGTGTATATGAATATGTTGTTGTGTTTTCTTAATTTCATTTTGAGTTATCGTGTTATCAGAGGAAGACATAAGAAAAAACATATAATTATCTTTCACTAGTCAGTATATTTTTAAGATGAAAATTTATTTTGGTGGAGATAATGTAAGATCTAAAAATTTTAATTTAAAAAATATGTAAAAGATGAATGAATTTTCTATTTATAATTTAAAAGATTGAAATAAGATTTTTTTTAAAATTATTCAATTAAAAAAATATATTATTAGATATTGTTATATATTAATTGACAGTTTTTTATGTTGTTATATTATTATAAATTAAAAGCTATATTGAGATATTCTTAGATAATAAAAAAATAAAAAAATATTATATTTTCTTTATTGATATTAGGTTTATAAATATAGAAAATGATAAGGTTTAAAGTAGAAATTTTAATAGAATTGATGACAAGTCAATAAATGAAGTTTTATATTAAATTGTGTAATTTGTGTTAATTCTATGTTTTAAATTGAGTATAACATTTTGATATCATATTTTAAATTATGGATATATTTTACTTTAGCAACTATATGTGCATATTTATTTTATTTTGATATAATATATGCTTCAAAACTCTAGTTGTAAACTTTAATCATATAACAATATTGATTTACTATATATCATTAATTAATTATTATGTCAATTTTATAAATTTATACAAATAAATTCATACCTAAATACATATTTCCAGACAAAAGAAATTGTGTGTACAAATTAATAATATATTTAATGTTTGTATTGATAACAATATAGCATGTATTTCTGTTAAAAAAAATTAACCTAGATTTAGGTTATTCTAGCTTTTATTAGCAGGAATTACGTTACCGTTACCTTTTATTTATATCTACATGTTACTTTTGAATATAATATTATAAGTTTAATTTTATTTTGCTTTCATTTCATATGTCAATACATTTTTTAATATTCTTTTGTCTTTCAATTTGTGTATATCTATACGTATTTTTATTTAAAAAATTTAACATCAACTTTGCATTTTATTTATTTTAGACGAATCAGATGGCACAATATGACTACATCTTTAACAACGATCCATACATATGCAGTTCAATTCAATATAATACATAACTCAAAAAATTAATTATAAATTCAATAATTTAAAACAAACAAATCAAAATATGTTTTTATAATCTTATCATAATTTGTATTATTATTTATTTTTTATTTTCATTATTATGATTAGTATAATTCATCATTATTATTAGTATTAGTATTACTAGTTGTACTAGTTGTACTTTCTATAATCCATTACTTTAATTTAAAAAATCAATATTAAAACAAAGTTATTTATTTTTAATTAATTTGTTATAAAAAAGACTAATAATTAATTATTTACATTTTTTTCCATATTAGTGAAATTTTTATTTAAATATTATATTTATAACTATAAATAATCATAACTCTTAAATACAACCAAATAAATAAATTATTCATTTAAATATAATGATAATTATATTAATTATTTTAATACAAATTAAAAAACATAAATCACCGACCCGTGCGTTTCCACGGGTCTGAGACTAGTGGTTATTAAAAAATCTCTTAAAGAGAATAATGAATTATAATTCCTTTCGTGATCTTCTTTAGTATGAAAATAACTAAAAATGTCTTTGTTGATTTCTATAAATAACTTTTTGGTTATGATACAATAAATTAATAATGTGTGTCGATTTTTAATTTTTTAATGAGTTTGATATTTAAAAAGTCTAGAAATCAATTCTGAATTGTACAATTCAAAAGTTGTTTCAGATTTTAAAATTGGGAAGTGACTTCTAAATCTAAAAACCTATTTTAGGTTGTGCAAACCTTTCATAATAAGGGTGAAATAGAATTTTTATTATTTATTAAAAAGAGATAAAAAGAAATCCCCTACTTTTAATGGGCCTTAGAAGGCTCTTTGGCCCAATAAAGAATTGATGCTATTTTAATCAAATTTTAGTTGGGTTGGTCTAATGATATAGACATTTATTTGAATAGTTTTAATAAAGAATAGGAAAACGATCAGATTAAGTAAAATGTAGGGTTCTTTTAGTAAAGTCACAAAATAATTTAAAAAAAATCAAAGGAGTTAGCTTTTAATTTAATAAGTTGGTGGTGATAATAGTTTTTTCTCATATTTATTGTATATTTCAAGGTCTATTTTTTTACTTCATAGGAAAACACGCATGAATAAAAATTAATCTTTAACAGTCTGTTAAAAATGTGCACAGAATCAAAAGAATAATGCACTGGTTGATTGTATATTTCAGTTGAAATCAAACATCAAACATATAACATGAGTGAAAAGAAATGAATAAAGCATCAAACATATAATACTTCCAAGCCATTTTTTTTATTGGTTTTGTTTGATAGAATTCTATTGAAAACTCTTCATTATTTCATGTCGAAATACTTTCATATTAGGGGTATGTCGAAATATTTTCATTATAACATGTTTGTAGATGTGTTTTAGGATTTGTACATAGAAACTTTGGACGAGAGAAAGGAGAGAAAAATTTATATAGAAGTTGTGTTATGAGGAATCGAATTTGAAAAAACATGAAAAGGCATTAATCGAATTTCGAAATCTGATTTGACATTGGATTTCAAATTTCAATAAGAATAGAATTGGTTTTCTAAATCGATTTTCTAAATCCGAATTAGTTTTAATTTAATTATTTTGAATGATTTAATTGTATTTTAAAAAGGATTTTTAATTTATTATATATTTTTTTACTATAAATTGTTTTATTGTTAATAAATTTTTATGATTTGATATATATATATATATATATATATATATATATATATATATATATATATATATATAGTAATTAAGTAGTTAATTATATTTTGATTAAATTTTATTATTTTCAATTATTTAACGTTTTATTTGTTTTATGTTTTTTAAATTTTTCATAATTTTAAGATGTATAGTTATTTTTTTAATGAAATATTAGGATTTTATTAATTTTATTATTAGGATATCATATCAATTTTAAATAAATAAATTAAATAAATTCAAACAAACTATCTAATTAAACATTTATAATTAATATAATAAAACATTTTCAAATAATATAATAAATATTTTTAAATAATATAATTAAAAATTAAAAAGAAAACTATGAAAAACATTATCCGATTTCCATATCCGATATATTTTTGTATACTACTAACTTATATATGTCTTTCAAAACTACCTAAAAAATGTTTTACATAACAATTTTAAATACCAATTTTTTTTAATAAATTAGAAAAAGTCATACACTTTATTTTATAAAAAAATGTTAACAACATTAAAAATTAATAATAAATTAGTCATTTATAATTAAATTAAAAAATCATAAACTAATACAACAAATTAAACAATTATAAATAATCTAATATACTTAAAAAACACCAAAATAATAAAATTTTAACACTAACTAAAAAATATTTTAAAATTTTCATATCAATTATAAATAAATTTAAATTTTCCATAAATTAAATTAATTTATACAAATCACCTAATTAAACATTTAGAAATAATATAATAAAACATTTTAAAGTAATCCAACAAACATTTACAAAAAATATAAATAAAAAATAAAAAATTATCAAAAACACTGTATCAAATATGAAAATCCAATAACAGAAACTTTGGATTTTCATATCCGATATAGTATTTTTGATAGTAATAATTTCTATATGTTTTCTATTTTTAAACATTGAGCACACAATTTTGATTAGTTTCATTTGTTATTAAATTTTTTAATTTTCCACACAACATAAATTTTAACTTTAATGTATGATAATAAGGTCATAAATGAGTAATAATAATAAATGAGAAATAATAATAATTAAGAATACGGTTATTATGATAATATTGATAGTCATAATTAATTAATTGGAATATAATATATTATCACTTTGGAAAGCTAAAATCATTAATGTTGAAAATAGAATGGCTTAATTTCTCACACCAAGAGGGGCTGAATGGGTGAAATGTAAAACAAAGGTTTCTTTAAATCTTTTTCGTAAAGTGGATGCCTTTAAAATCTTTCTTGAAACGCAAGGAAAAAGATTTGTTGATGTAGTGGAAATATAATCGATTCAATACAATATGCAGTCGACTGAATAAAAGGTGTAGGGATAGTTCGAGCAAGCCTACATTCAGTGTCCTTCCAACCATAGGAAGTCAATGCACTATAATGATCAAGGTCAAAAATATAAAACACCTCTCTAACCCTCTAATCAAAATATAGGCATATACAAAACAAACTAACAACAAGAATCCCCTCTCCTGCAGTCTAACCCTTTGAGCCACCCTCAAAGTCAAGAACGCAGCACGCTCTTCTTCCTGTAATCACAACAGGGAAACCTCAATCCAATCTTTACAAGATTATAGCCTTTGATCTTTCAGTAACACCCAATGTGCAGATTTGATCAGCCTTTGTAAGTGCAGTTAACTTGCTCTTCAAGAATCCATAAGTAGATGATCACCATGTCACTTCTTGTTTCTTGGAGCTCTTTCCCTTTCTCTGTAAGAATACACTTTTTGCAAAATATATCACAAACTGTTAGAATCACAAAAGTTCTTACAAAAATCAAGTTCGCGTCAATTTATAGACAAACACAATTCTGACGCATTTTAATCGACTAAGCTACTAATGCAGTTGAATGTAACAATTCAATCAAAGTAATTAGCAGTAATCAATGCAGTTAATTGAATGTACAATTAATGCAGTCGAATCACAATAAATGTTTGGTCAACATATTTAAAAATATAGTCATTGTAACATTTAACACAAGCATTAACAGAATTTCAAGACTGTAACAGACTTAATCGAATGCAAGTTGCATATAATCGATTATGTAACACAGTTAGAAAAAGTTTTGAAAAACTTCCTCTTTGAAAATCTCACAGCACACTTTGAAAATAGTTTGTGCAAAGCCAAGAGTTTTACTCGACTCACCCATAATGAAGTCGACTTAAAATTGTTGTTTTGCCATACAATTAAAAGTTCAACATAAGTGCTTGTGGTTTTCCTTTTATAAAACATCAGACATGCATTCACCAATAAAATCAATTATATAGCACAGTGAAATGCAATGTATCAACACAATCATGTACTCAATGCTTTTAAACAGATTTACACATTGATTAAAACATATAGCATGAAGCAATAGAACATGTAACACATATAACAACACATGTGTTATCAATTATGTTGTCATCATAAAAAACCAGAAGCTTTGAGATTGTAGGTTCAGCTAAACCAGTGCTCTTCCTATCAACATTCTCAACAATCTCCCCCTTCTTTTATGATGCACAACCATGATTCATGTTGTACAAATCAAATCATATCATGTCAAAATGTATTAGTGCAAATGATTAGCAAATGTATCAGAGCATGTATCAGAGCAAACATTGCAAACATTTGCAAACAGAATATATCAGAGCATAACATGAATATCAGAACACTATAAGAGTATTCTCCCAGCATTATCAGAAGCTTTGAGATTGTAGGTTCAGCTAAACCAGTGTTCTTCCTATCAACAATCTCAACAATTAAAATTGAAGCAAAGCACAGAAAGAAAAAATGATAACGACACTAAACATAGGTTAAACACATATCAGATATCAAAATCTGAAAAACCTATACATCAGATGTCGAAATTCGATTTCTCCTCTATCAGATTCTGAAATCCAATAGAGAAGGATTCAGATTTCAACATCCAGTGAACATATTTTTGAATTTTGATATCCGATCGTATTTCAATATCCGAGGGGTATGTGTCGAATTACAAAATACGATTACGACCTGGAGCTTCCAAATAAACTTATGCACCAGTTTGACTCAAGAAACTTCAAAAAAATCACAAACACAACAACACCTCTACCACACTTCTCCAACAAAAAATCTCTCTCAAATGTCTTTTAAAACTCTTTGAATTCAGCGAGAATGGAAGACATACACAAGGACAACACACAAGAAAGAACAAAATAAAAGAGGTACAGGAGGTGCAAGACAAGGAACTATAAAACGGGGTGAGCTCATTAAATAAGTTGGTTAACCATTTCATTTAGTTTTCACCAAACCTTATTAATTAGAGGGCATATCTGGAATTTGGAGATGTATGATGAAACCCTTGAAGGTGTAGGGTGAAACACCTTGGGGTATTTGTTCCTCCACATCCATAAGAAAAGTGAAAAAAAAATATTTTCATATTCTTTCTTTCATCTCCTTCGTCCTCCACCACTGCATCTTCGTACTTTCTTCCACCTTTATACTTTCTTTCACATTCATTGGCAGCCATTCCCCACCTCCACCTCACCTTCCATCCCATCTTCTTCCACCTTGAGCGAAACCCCTTCCTCCCTCGGCATTCCCTTCTTCTTCTACCTCCTCCAAAACCCCTTCCTTCACTTTCACAAAAGCCCCTAGTCATCTTCGTCTTCTTCATCCATGGACCTCTTCCCTACCCTTCCCTTTCTATTTCTTTATCTTATGTTTTGGATTGTGTTATAAAAACAATGTTCATAAATGTATGCAAAAATATATAAGTTATTGCATCCTTCTTGTTCTTAAAACTGCAAGCCTATGCTACATTCTTGAATGTAGTGCAAGTTCGTTTCAATCAATATTTTGTTAAGCTTGAGTCGTAAGTTGTCGTTTCCCTTTCGTTAGTGTTGGTTCTTTGCAAATTTTCAATTGAAGGCTGAGATGTTTCTAACCCATCCTCACTTATAATGAGATGGCAATTGTTGCTCAGAAAAGACATAAGACATTACCTCTTATTTTCTCATCTTTCTCATTCTCTAATTTTCTTTTCTCTTTTATATTACTTTTATAATATTTTGGGTATATTTATTATTTTAAAAGACTTTTTCTTGTTAGGTATAAGATTCTTAGAAAATCAAAAAAGTTTTGGTTATATTATAGGACTTAGGTTATACACCGTGGATAGGTCTTTAAGAACAGTGAATTTACACATCTCAGGATGCTTATCTAGTTTGTGTTTTTGTCAACTTTTACAACAATTTTAAGAATTTAATGGCTCACGATATGAATACCAACACCAACTTTACATCAAAGAAGTCAAAATGTGTTTTCAAAACACAGTCAATCTTTTCATAAACTTGCCTCAAGGACTAGGACATTATCTGCTAAAGCTTCAAAAAGGTATGAGGAAAAACTTGATCATAAGAGTAAAGTTAATTTTAAAATTTTTCATCCCATTACATATAACTCCACTTTTAAAGAAATTAAATGTAGGATCGATAATCCTCTTGAAGAAAATATAGTCGAAGGAGAATATATAAATATTATTGCAATCATTTTCGAAATAAATATGATGACTAGTGTGAGCAAATGTATGGTAAACTCTAGTGCTATCAGGCACCCTAATGTGGGGATGGAGGAGAACACATGTATATTTGTGATTCCAAGACAACTCATGTTCCAGGAAAAAGGGAAAGTTCTTTTAAAACTCACATCTGGTAAGTCTGACCTTGAGTGATGTACTACATGTGCCCTTTATAAAAGTTTAATCTAATATATGTAGTACTATTGGGAAAAGTTGAGCTCAAAGTGTTATTTGAATCTAACAAGATTGTAATGATAAAAAAATAATATTTTATGGGGAAGGAATATTGTAATCAATGTTTCTTTGTACTTAATATTTCAGAAATTATTAATGAATCATGTTCTTCTATTTATATTATTGACTTATAGGATATGTGGCATGCTAGATTAGAACATGTGAACTTTTCATATATTATGAAATTACAACAATTAGAATTAATCAATATGCATGATAAACAAAGTGATAAATATAATATATGTGTAAAATAACGAAGAAAAGTTGTTATCCTATAGAACATCAAACTGAATTGTTAGGGTTAATCATACTGATCTATCTGATTTAAAACAAACCATGTCTAAAGGTGATAAAAATTATTTTGTAGCCTTTATAGATGATTATTCTAGATACACCAAAGTGTACTTAATTAAACATAAGGATGAAACCTTTGATGTGTTTTTAACTTATAAAGTACGAATAGAAAATCAATTCAATAAAAAAATTAAGAGGATTAAATCAAAAAGAGGTGATGGAAGAAGGATCCAGCTGATTCTGGTGCAAGATGGAATCAACGGAACTTCTTCTAGGAGCTTCTGGAATCTGAACTGGAAAGGAGGATGAACATCATTTTGTTGCAGCGGAAGAAGATGAAATATGATGACTATGACCAGAGGAAGATTAAACTCTGGAACCCACTCTTCAACAGTGTTCGGTGACTGGATTGAAGGAGAATGGATGATTCAGTTATGAAGATAAGGTTGAGGCAAAGGAAGATTGAATCAAACAGTGATGCGGTGAAGAAAACAGATGAATCAGTGATGGAGAAAATGGAATGAGGGAAGTGGTTTAGGTGCTGAAATATGTTACGGAATGTGCAGAGGAATGCTAGGAATGGAAGCCTAGCTAGGGAGAGAGGCTAGAGGAAACACTCAAGCTCTCTCTCGGTGACCTTCAATAAGAAGAAAGTTCTGGACAGCATCAACAGAAAACTATTCTTCATTCAAATCAAAGGTGGGTTACAACCAATGGAGTAATGTATTTAAAGGAGAAACAAAGCTCCTGGTTCACGCCTTCAACGTTAGCTATGATGCAAGGAAGCAAGTGCTAGCTATGCAAGGGTGAATAAACGTGAAGAGCCACGTGGAGATCTCTTGAATCTGCTGAAACGTTTATGAAGCTGCTGGTTGCACATGAAAGGTGCTGGATGCACGTGGAAGATCACAGCTGGTGCTGGATGCACGTCAGGCTTCATATGGTGCAAAATTATGCCTTTTACTCCTTTGCTTCTCTTGGCTAAACAACTCCTTGGCTGGTTGTTTCATGATCTCCTAGCTTTATTAGACCCTACAAAACACATATAAACATATTAAAGAGAATTCTACTAAGACTTAGAGAATGAAAATTAAGAAAGAGTTTAACAATCCTTCTTCACTTCCCTTTCTTAGCCTTAGCTTAAGTTGATACTTCTTTGAATGGAATGCCCTAAATGGGTTTCCATCATACCCTCCCTCTTGAAAAACGATTTGTCCTCAAATCGGGAAGATATAAAGAAGCACAACTTTGGTTTGTCACTTTCCTCCTGGATCAAAAAGATATCTGCAATAAGCATCAAATATATCTCCAATTAGTATCAATCTAAGAAAGAATTTTTTTATGGAAGTAACTTTAGAATAAGGACTTTCTATATTTTGTTTTATAGTTTTAAGGAAATTTAAAAGTCCTAATTCACAAGTCACTTTTCTTTTGTCTTGAGTTGCTTGTTTCCTTAAGGGTAACAATAACTCAAGATTTAAATTGCCATATTTTGAAGAGGGTAGTATAATGATAATTTGTGTGGCAATTGGTTTAAAAGAGAAGTTATCATGCAAAGACTTAAAGATAATTGAAGAAGAATTAAAGGATTGGAAACCTTCCCTTTTTGGTTTCCTTTGAATTGTAGGAGTAGAATTTGCCATCAGTAGCAAATGCTCCTTTTCTCTCTTTTCTTTTTCTCTTCTCTCATCTTTTGCTCTCTTCTCTTCTTCTCTCTTTCTCTTTCTTCTTCTATCTTTTCTCTCAATTCCTCTTCTCTCCTTCTAGTCTCTCTCTTTCTTCTCTTATCCAAGAGTTTCTCAAGTTTTTCTTTAAATTCAATTTCCCTTCTAGAGAAACCATCTAGACCTTTCATAAATGCTTTTCCCTCTTGAATGAGGTGTCCCATTAATTCTAGGTCTCTCTTCGCTGAAGGAGGAACAAAATTTCTTCTCATGCAAGCTCTTAGTTCATACCAATCATGAATGGAGGATTTTCTACCTTTCTTGACACTATATTGCTTATGATTCCACCACTCACTTGCATGTTCTTCTAATCTAGAAAGATATATGTTAAGAGCAAAGGTTTCACTATTTCTAGCAAGAAAAGGATGTATTTTATCAATTTTTCTTTCCCAAGCTAAATATGTTAAAGCACTAATGTCCCTACCAAAGAATGGAATATCTTTCCTAGCTTGGTTGTACCTTTCATCCTTCCTTCTTTCTTTTTGTTCACCTTCATTTTGATTTTTCATGTATTGGGCAAACAAGTTCCTAAGCTCACTCATTTCTATTTCTCTCTTGGTGATCATGATTTCCTCATTCATCTTTTTAATTTCAAAAGTGGATTCTTAGTTTGAAAAGGTTTAAGATTTTACCTAGAGACAATTCCCAGGTAAGAGAGGTGAGCCAAAGGCCGCTTAAATACCAAGTCTTACCTAGCCAGAATGTCTAAGGTTACTTACTTTACCATTTTCAAAGTAAGATTCACTATTGAATTTAAAAATGGACTCAAACAATCTAAATGAAAGATAAAACACCTATACTTCTAATGGAACAAAAATCTTAGAGCATGAAAATAAAACAAAAGAAATCCTAGGTGAGGCTTGTAGCTTTGGCTAACAAGACACACTCACCGTCTACTATCAAAGCAAGCAAAGAAAATTGCCAAGATTGGATAGAGCACCAAGGACCCTTCCAAGTACTTGGTCTTAATTGGCCTTTTACAATGAAAGTTGAAAGAGATCTAAAAACAGGAACATTACAAATCAAATGACTCAAAGTAACTACAAAAGAAATAAAAAAAAATGTTGCTGCCACTATGTTAATTTGGTCCACTTCTGCAGAAAATGATTAACATGATCACATTGAGGCTTCTGGACAACTGTATTCTGCATCTGAACAACTGTATTCTGCTACTGGAAGGCACCCAAATGGAGGCTTAATGACTTGTACATTGCCTAGTTCAATGGTCATATGAAACTGCACTTTAAGCAGACGTTGTTCAAAACTGTTCCAAGTGCTGAAGGTTCAATATGTTCTGCTTTCTCCTTTCAATTCAAAGAAACCTGCACTGTTACATACCATAACCAGCAAATATACTACAGCTTTCCAAAATCAAGTTTACTCAAGCAGCAAAAGACTCAATTCATTAGTGTCAATCAACTTGAAATGAGAAAGTTGTTTGTTCTAATTGATCACCAATAATGAACCAAGCTGGTCAAAATATATATAGCAGCACCAGTAAAACCAGAAAATCCAATTGGTCAAGTGTGATGAAATTTATTTTGAGCAGTTGGATAGACTGAAATTTGCACCTTCAATTGGAAAAACCAGTTCGAAAAGGTGTTTCAAAAATCATTTTGATCATTGGCATTGCCTTTTCAAAACAAAAACTGTGTAAACATATGAATAGCACAAATCAGACTTAAGAAATTGGACTTTTCAGCATTAGAAGCTAAAACAGGATTTTCCTCTCGGCCAAGTATTTTGGCTTCATGTGCATCCACTCAAATCTCACTTTCTGAACTGTTTCAGGGTATTTTCACTCCACTGACAAATTTCTTTTGGATGATATACACTCAATCTCACCATCACTCAGTTGTTTGGCTTGTGTCTCAAAATTTGGCTAATGGAGTTGCCAAATTTTCACTCTTTTTCTCACTGCAGAATGGTGTTTTAGGAAGCTATTTTTTCTTGCTGTGGAGGCACTTGGATCAAGAGCTATATGAGTTTCCACCCCTCAAGATGCTACCACTAGCATGAGCAATCACCCTAGCACAAAATCTGCACCAATAAGCATCTAAACAGCACCACAAATCAGATTAAAAGTGACCAAATGACCAGGATTTTAAACTGAAATAGATTTACTTTGATGAACAAAATCAGAATTCCAAGAATGACCAATCAATGAGTTTAAAGCTTTAAAAAAGGTTGGAACGTCAAAAGGAACTTATGAATGGTTCTAGAACTGATTAATAAAGCAAGAAAACCCAAAATACAGGTTGAAAGACAGTTAGCACGAAACTGTTTGATAAAAATAGAAGGTGTTCGATGAAATGCCTCAAAGAAACCCAGATTTTGTGTTTTTGGGTTTTGATTGGGCTGCACGGTTCAGAATCCCTTTTAACACTTTGCTTTTCTTCTTTTAACCATTTAATTCTATTTTAAATCACTGAACCAGGTATTGCTGCAAGCCAAATTGGATTTCAAAGCACATTCATCAAAACAGATTCAGTTTTCAACTCTACACCAGAAAAATTGGATTGATTTTGTGGTTTTAAACCCAAAACTGTGTGGAAGTGATTCAACAGCTGAATTTCTTCTTCAAACAACTTTGTATAATGAATTTAAGCATGTCCAAACTGTTAAACCAATCAGAAACATACTTCAATGCAAAATCACTGGTTCACTTCCATTTAAAGCACAATTTGAAGGTTTAAAAGGCAAATCTGCATATAGGCTGGAAAATGACCAAATGAACAGTGCAAACAACTTTCAAATGACAATTTAAACTTGCTCAAGCATTGTAAATGCACAGAAATCGCAAGATTCAACAATTCACCCTTGCTATAGCCTATTTATGCAGAAAATTCCCACCAAAACTGCACCAGATTTAAGCAACTTGTGGAGATAAGGCTGGACAGCACACACAATGACTCCAGAGAATGTTATTACACTGAACTAAGCTAGAATTAAAGTGCTTAGTATGAATAAACTCAGACTGGACTAAGCAAAGAATGATAGCACGGTGAAAAGCTAGAATAAAGCTGAAACAGTGACATGCTAGTGTTTATGCACAACCAAGCTATGCAAATTGCATTTCATTGCTTGTAATGGTTTGCTACACTTTTAGCCATGTCCAACAACATCAAACAAAGTTGTACAATGCTTCAGAATCAAATGAAATTAACTGAAAACAGGTTTAAAGATTTAAAACCAGAAACAGAATTCTGCATCAGAATTCAAAACTGAAATGAAACCAGATTTGAATTTCTTGAGCAGATTTGAAATCAGAATTAGTTTCTAGTGCTTTTGCTTCTCTCACCAAGGCTAGAACATGTTCTCATTGCCTTATTTGGTTGATTTAAAGCTTTTCTAGCACTTGAACTCAAGCAAAACGAATTATACCAGCAGAAAAGAATACCAAAGCAGTGACAGAAATTAAAACTGCAATATTCACTTGCACATGACCAAGACAACACTGAAATTGAAAATTAAAGTTGGAAATGACTCAAACAAAGAAAATTCACCGTTTAAAATAAAGGATAAACATGATAACAGAATGGAAGCACACTTAACAATGATTAAACACAACAAATTAAGAAGAATAGAACCAAAACAGAATGGAAACAGTGCTGGAACAAAAACTGGACAGAATGCAAAAAAAACAGGACAGAATGCAAAAACAGAAAACAGAATTGGAATAAAAATGGATGAAATAGCTTAGCTCTTGGTGCGTGGACGACCTAAGCTCATGATACCACTTGATGGAAGAAGGATCCAGCTGATTCTGGTGCAAGATGGAATCAACGGAACTTCTTCTAGGAGCTTCTGGAATCTGAACTGGAAAGGAGGATGAACATCATTTTGTTGCAGCGGAAGAAGATGAAATATGATGACTATGACCAGAGGAAGATTAAACTCTGGAACCCACTCTTCAACAGTGTTCGGTGACTGGATTGAAGGAGAATGGATGATTCAGTTATGAAGATAAGGTTGAGGCAAAGGAAGATTGAATCAAACAGTGATGCGGTGAAGAAAACAGATGAATCAGTGATGGAGAAAATGGAATGAGGGAAGTGGTTTAGGTGCTGAAATATGTTACGGAATGTGCAGAGGAATGCTAGGAATGGAAGCCTAGCTAGGGAGAGAGGCTAGAGGAAACACTCAAGCTCTCTCTCGGTGACCTTCAATAAGAAGAAAGTTCTGGACAGCATCAACAGAAAACTATTCTTCATTCAAATCAAAGGTGGGTTACAACCAATGGAGTAATGTATTTAAAGGAGAAACAAAGCTCCTGGTTCACGCCTTCAACGTTAGCTATGATGCAAGGAAGCAAGTGCTAGCTATGCAAGGGTGAATAAACGTGAAGAGCCACGTGGAGATCTCTTGAATCTGCTGAAACGTTTATGAAGCTGCTGGTTGCACATGAAAGGTGCTGGATGCACGTGGAAGATCACAGCTGGTGCTGGATGCACGTCAGGCTTCATATGGTGCAAAATTATGCCTTTTACTCCTTTGCTTCTCTTGGCTAAACAACTCCTTGGCTGGTTGTTTCATGATCTCCTAGCTTTATTAGACCCTACAAAACACATATAAACATATTAAAGAGAATTCTACTAAGACTTAGAGAATGAAAATTAAGAAAGAGTTTTAACAATCCTTCTTCACTTCCCTTTCTTAGCCTTAGCTTAAGTTGATACTTCTTTGAATGGAATGCCCTAAATGGGTTTCCATCACTGCATTTCATATAGGAAAGAGTTTGACGTTTTGCAAAAGTGCACAAAATGCGGGTTATCGTGCTACAAGTTAAAAATAACAATAGTGAAGATAATGGTTAGATAGAAAAAAATGGTTATGCTTTGAAAGTAGTTTGATACCTTCTAACTATGGGCAAACTTAAGCGTTTATTTACGAATTCAAAAGATGCTAAAAACCTTAGATGACATGCAAATGAGAGAGAAATTAATGGGCTGCTTTGTCATTCAGTTGATTCAAAGCAATGGAAAAAGATTGATCAAGAATTCCTCCAATTTGGTCAAGAATGTAGAAATCTTAGGCTTGGTTAAACCATTAATGGAATGAATCCATTTGGTAATTTAAATACCAATCACAGTTGTTGGCCAGTTATATTGATAATTTACAACTTATCTCCTACATTGTGCATGAAGAGGAAGTACATGATGTTGTATTTGATGATATATGGTCCAAAGCATAACGAAATTGACATAGATGTTTATCTAAACCCACTGGTTGAAGACTTGAAGTTGTTGTGGGTTGATGGGGGTAGAAATATTTGATGCCTTTGGTTCTGAAACTTTTTGTGATGCATGCAATGTTACTTTGCACCATTAATGACTTCCCAGCTTACAATAATTTGTCATGATACAATGTCAAGGGTCATGATAACGGTTGAAAATACTGTTATCTGTGATTCAATTTTGATATTAAATCAACCCTTTTTGACTTAGAAGCTTGCTTGAACTCATGTTTATAGTATAGTTTTGTGAATAAGTGAGTAGAGGGTATACTTGATGATTTTATCACTAAATTCCCTTGATTTTGTAGGTTATTGGAATGTTTTAAAAAAGGAGTTAAAGTACCAAGGAGTTGGAATGCAGAAAAAGAGAAAAAGACGCAATGCCTAAAAGTCAAGCTGAAGCTGAGCGCTAGAAAGGGGCCCTGAGCACCAACCAGTCAGGGCTGAGCACCAAAAAAGGGGGCTGAGCGCTAGTTTCATGTATCGCACAAAGCTTGAGCGCCCTTTTAGGGGCGCTGAGCACCATTTTTCTCGCAGTTTTTCCTAGGCGCCCTAAGTAGGGGCGTTGAGCACCAACAACGTTGGCCCATGATCCAATTTAGCCCTATTTAAGGACTTGCACGACCTAGGGTTGGTATCTCTTGATGACTTGAGCACAGAAACACACTTTTCGTCCCTTGGAAGGAGATTTGGGGATGTGGGAGCTCTCCTCTTCAATTTCTAGGGTTTTTCTACCTCTTCCATTCCATTGCTCATCTAGTTTCTCCATGATAATGGAGAACTAAACCTTATTTGTTGTTGGGGAAGATGTAACCTCCAAACTCATGTATTTGAATTGATTCCAATTTATATATGCTTCTTTCATTAATTGTTAGGGTTATTCTTCTTTGCTCTATGCTTGTTATGTTTAACTCATTCATGACATGATTATTGGTTTTCGTGATATGGACACATACGGGGAAATCTAGATTTGGGAATTTCTCCCAAAAGCAGTATTGCTCACGAATGGGGATATGAGTTTGTGTCATCTTAAGCTTCCGTTCGTAATGCAAAAATATCTATTAGGGGGACAAGACAAGGTAAACTAGTAATTAAGGATAGGTTTTTTTCGCTGAGACATCGGGTTCTAAGTATTTTAGAAAGTGATGTTAATAATTAATAAAGAAGAAGAATTCATATATGCATGAGAGTAAAGATGGTGAAATCTAAACCCCAACAACATACTCATCTCATATTATCAACATCATCCATTCATTCTTGTGTTTAGCCTCAATTGATCAATTTGCATTCATGTTTATTTTTATTGCATTTGTCTTCAAAAACACAAAAAAAAATGTTCTCAAGTCTTAATTAGTTAAGTGATTACATGATTGTTTAGTGTCGTGAGTCTTCTAGGATACGATACTTGGTCTTACCATTTTATATTACTTGATACGATTCGGTACACTTGTCGACATCTTAACAGGTCACAAAGCATGTCCTATATGTGAAGAAAACTTTGCACCTCATTAATTGAAAACATAAGGAAGATTGTGTATTTGCATCATCAAAGATTTTAAAAATGTAATCATCCATATCGAAGGCTAGAAAAAGTATTCAATGGATATCAAGAGAATGACGATGCACCAAATCCACTTACTAGCCTTCAAATTCTTGAAAAAGTTAATAAAATACATCATGTAATTTGGAATACATCTAAGAAGTCATTTGGAACGACCCATTGGAAGAAGAAATTAATATTTTTGATCTTCCATATTAGTCAAAGTCAGATGTTAGACATTGCATAGATGTGATGCATGTAAAGAAGAATGTGTGTGATAGCTTGGGTGATACACTACTCAACATTGAGGGAAAGAGAAAAGATGGAGTGAATGCTCGTTTGGATTTGGTTGACATGAAGATCCGAGAAGAGTTGGCACCAAGGGAGATTGATAAACGTACTTATTTGCCCCTTGCATGTTACACAATGTCCAAACAAGAGAAGATAAGTTTTTGCCTATGTTTAAAGAGTACCAAGGTACCACAAGGATACTTAAAGCTTGTTGGCATGAAGTCTCATGATTTCCATGTCTTAATGCAACAATTGTTACTGGTAGCTATTCGTGAAATTTTGCCCAAAAATGTTAGGCAGACTATAACTCGATTGTGTATATTTTTCTTGTCAATTTGTAGTAAAGTCATCGATCCTACAAAGTTAGATGAACTTCAAGGCAATATTGTTATCATCTTGTGTCAGCTACAGATGTTTTTCCCTCCATCTTTTTTTGATATCATGGTACATTTACTTGTCCATTTGGTTAGAGAAATCAAGTTGTGCAGACTAGTATACTTAATATGGATGCATTCTATTGAGCGTCATATGAAGATTTTTGAAAGTTATGTTAAAAATTCATATCGTCCCAAAGGTTCAATGATTGAAAGATATATTGGTGAAGAAAGTATCGAGTTTTGTTCAGATTACATGACTTCAAGAAATCCCATTATGGTTGAATAAATGTTCTACAAGTAAAAGCATCTGAGGTATGAATGTGGCGACAAAAGATGAGGTGATCCCTTTTTTGCAAGCACACAAAGCCATTGTGAGACAATCAGAGAAATGACAATTGATGGAGCATAATAGAACATTTATTCTTGGTTCAAATCTAAAGTTGAAAAAGAGCCACATTCTTCTCAAACTTTGTTGTAGCTTGCTAATGGTTTAAAGTTTCATGTCGTATGTTGTACATGTTATGAAATCAATAATTGCACATTCTATACAAAGACTTTGGTTGATATAAGCATATTACAAAATAGTAGAGTTAGTCTAGAAGCTGAGTCGTACCAATTTTCCACATCAAAAGATCAAAATCCTGTACTTGGATCAATGAGATATTATGGTATAATAGAAGAGATATGAGAGGTTGATTACAATATGTTTTTTGTTCCATTATTCAAATGTAAGCGGTTTGACAATAAGAGTGGTGTGAAAATAGATGAATCGGGTATGAGACTAGTTGATTTTCGAAAGGTGGGTTATCGAGACAAACCTTTTATCATGGTACATCAAGCATCTCAAGTTTTTTATGTCAAAGATCATGCATCTAATTATTGGTATGTCACTTTTCAAGGAAAAAAACAAATTGAAGTTAACGAAACAATCTGATTAATATTCATATTGTTGACAACCATTCATTTAAAACAACAACAAATTTGGATGACCACCCTCTAGCTGACAATATACATGCAATTCGGGAAGATCATAATGAGGGAATATACATATGACCAATCCATATCTTTATGCATGAATTTCATATTTGTGTATAAGTTTTTTATTAATATTACATAAGTCTTTTATTAATATTCCATATGACACCTATTACATGTTTTTTTAAATAATATGATATTACATAAGTCTTTTATTTATATTTCATGTTTTTATTTATTTTGTCAGATATATGGTTGACCACCCACATTCATCAAGAGATGAGACTGTCTCAACTAGACCTACTAGAGGAGCCACCACGTCGAGACAATTGATGGTCAGAAGAAATAGTGGTGAAAGGACACTTGTGGATGTTAATGTGATCATTGGTGTGACATCTAGCCCAAATGCAGATGTCTTCAGATCATACATTGGAATACTAGCGCGTAATAGAATATCTATTCTTACTCCATCTTTTGACCATGTGTCCGAGGTTGATCGGAACATTATGGAATGATCAATTGGTAAGTTAATTAATATCATTTGATTTACACTTTCTTTATATTGATAATTTTGTATTAATACAACTTGATTCTCTTTATTGCAGATGACATTTGACTTTTGAAATGTCGCAACACTTAGAAATAAGTGTTTATCAGCTATTGCTGAAAAATTTCGGGGTTTTAAGACTAAATTGACCTCGAGATATATATTTGGAGAAAAAAAAATGAGTCTCCATGTGCAAAATATAAGACCATTGATGAAGAGACTTGACGTCTCTTTGTAGAGAGTCGGGCATCAAAGGCATGGCAGGATAGTATAGTTGATATTATTCAATTCCTCATTAACAAATTTATATCATATGAACTAATTCATTAAGTGACAGGAAAAAGAACAAAAGCACAAGGAATAAGTGCTAAAAATAAAAACCCCCACTTATTATCTCTTAGTGGGTATAGGAAGCTTGAAGAGAAACTCCTGAAGTAAAAGAAAAAAGGTAGAGCCCCACTTCCTGATATTGGTAGTCCCCAGCCTCCTTCACCACCTTCTCGGCATGAGAAGTGGAAGTTAGTCTATCTATGATCATCGGGCTCCCACACTTTTGAGACTACACGAGAAATATCAAAAAGAATTGTAAGATATCAATATTACTAGAATATTAATAGTTTCATTATATGTATTACATTGAACATTTTAAAGAATAATGGTGTTTTGTTATGTTACAGGACTCTTTGGTTAAGCAAAGCTCCCAAGGTAAATTAACTCTAGAGGGTCGGCAATATATTCTTACCATTGCAATTGAACGACTTGAGCACCCTGGACGAGTGTGTGTTGTTGGTACTAGAGTAGGCATTAGAGATTATTTTGGAAGTTCCTCGCGTCAAACTTCATACGCACACAACCAAGAGCATGAACAAAGGCTGATGGAGGAGATCTCAAAACAGCCACTAGTGCAGCGAGGGGCTTTTACCGCGGTTGATTTTCACTATACGTCGCGGTTCTTGAACCGCGGCATATTCAGCCGCGGTAGTAAGTCAGACACTTTATGCCGCGGTTCGAACCGCGGTATATAGGCTGCGGAATATGCCGCGGTTGTCTAGGGAACCGCTGCCTAAATTCATTTTTTTAAAAAAAAAAATTAAAAAAAAAATTAAAAAATGCACTATATGCCGCGGTTGTGGTTAGAACCGCGGCATATTCCCCTGCAGTTTTTTAAAATTGCAGGTCTGTTTTTGTGATATCCACTACCACAAAAACAGACCTGCATATAAAAACATTTACAGAAATTCAATTTCAACATAACAAACACATGTTCAAATGTATTTCAACATCAAATAAAGTAGAGAGTCTAAGAAAATTCTATCTAATCAAATGCATTGTTTAAATCTAAATCTAAGAGCTATTGTATAATCTAACTATATATTTTAAGGTTTATAAATAATACAAGAACTACAACACACATTACCAAAACTATAGCAAAAACCATATCATACATTACCAAAACTATAACAATTTCATGCACTATCAAAATTAAAGCAAAAATTATACCAAAACTATAGAAACTTCATACATTACCAAAACTATAGCATTATGCAAAAATTAATGAAGAAATCACGTTAAAAATGCAAATGGACATAAATACCTGGAAGAGGAACGGCGGCGGAGAGGGTGAAAAAACGCAACACAACGGCGGCGGAGAGGGTGAAAAACGCCAGGAAATCACGATTTTGAACGGCTAAAACTCGTTTTTATCGTCAAAAACGAATAATGACCGAACAATTTTGAGTTTAAACGGTTAAAAACGCAAAATCTGAGATGAAGGGTGGTTCGGAGGAAGAAGAAACGCGAAAACAGAGAGAACGCGCGAGGAAGACGATGCACTGTTCCAAGTTTTGTTTTTTAACTCTGAACGGGAGAATCTACCGCGGTTCACTACTTAACCGCGGTATAAAAGGCATTGTATACTAATTTAAAAAATTATTTTCAAACTATATGCCGCGGTTCAGCGGGCAACCGCGGCATAAACCTCGAAATATTTCAAATAAACATTAAATTAATTTCATATAGGAGAATATGCCGCGGTTCCCCAGAGAACCGCGGCATATACCCCTGAAACGTGTTCAACACAACTGTCTCCCCAACTGCCTTTCACAGAATTTGAAAAGTTACAGGGGGTATATGCCGCGGTTCTCTGGGGAACCGCGGCATATACCCCCTGTAACTTCTGAAATTCTCTGACTGGCAGAGAAGTTGAGACGTGACAGGGGTATATGCCGCGGTTCCCCAGAGAACCGCGGCATATACCCCCTGTAACTTTTCGAATTCTCTGGCCCAGTCAGCACCTGCAATAAATTGGCAGGGTATATGCCGCGGTTCTCTGCACAACCGCGGCATATACTCTGTTATTTAATTTTTTATTCATACGTGGCGTCAAAGGCAATGGTTGACTGGGGTATATGCCGCGGTTCCCAGTAGAACCGCGGCATATAGGTTCGTTTTATTTACAAAACTGCCACCGCGCACCATTATGCTGCGGTTTTCGTTGAACCGTGGCATAATGTGCGCTGTAAAAACCCGATTTTTTACTAGTGAGCTTAGGGCGCAATTGTATGATGAAGTCACTATAGAAGTGACTGAAAGAGTTATGCACCAATTTCAGCAGCAGTTTGAGACTTATGGGATGCCCCCGCAACCATCTCCATTACAGGAATATGGTGTGTCTCCCACAAGTAAAATTAATAAACATTTCTATTGAATAATTTATTATTTGTATAATCTAAATTTACTCTGACAAAGAGAAGCGGGAATGAAGTTGTTCAGCACCAGCCATCCCAAGGGATGACATGGACGACAGTAGTCCATGTCTATTATATGTTTTAGATGGTACTGGATGATGCTGGTGGCTTGTGGAGTAGTGTTTCAGGCAGCAACTGTTGTTCTTGGTATGGAGCTATCAGAGGATGAGGTCAAGGTGTTAGTAGAGGACATTATCATACTAGATGCCTTAGTTCCAGTCTTTTATCGCTTGGCCTAAACACTTGGTTGGTTCTGTTTTTGACCCTCCGGTATGGACTCTTACGTTACATTTCGCAATTTTAAAGTTTACATGTTATTGATGTTAAAACTTATCCTATTTTTCCATGTAACAACAAACGCATGGACAAGAGAAGATTTGTTTATCTAAGGATGATCCTCTTGGTGCTTTGCACTAACTTTGTGACATCATTGCAAATGAGCCTATGATGGTTGAATATGAACCCAATGTATTTGAGAGAGGATTTGAGGTCCCAATATACTTGCATAGGCAAGATGTCAAAAAGCTTGTGTTGGGAAGAGAAGATTTGAATATTACATTAATTCAGCTATGGATGATGTAAGTCTATGAGCAATTAGTTATATAAAATTGATTTATATATCAAGTATACTTATATCAAATGTAATTTTTTATTTCAGGTATATGTTTGATGTAAGTAACAACTTGAGGTACAATGATGTCTATGGGTTCATTGATCCCTAAGTCACTCACGAAGCAAATAAATTTGATGACATTCAAACATACCTCACCAGTAACTTTGCAAGGGGGAAGGAGATATATTTTATCCCTTATATATTTGGGTAAGTGAAATTTGTTAACTTCAAACTTCCATCTGTGATTTTAATATATAACAATTAAGTTATTATCAATTTCAGGCATCATTGGCAACTACTTATTGTTTCCATATCGGAGAAAGTTGTTGTGTGGTTTTGTTTATTGCACAAGTCTCCTCCCAAACATCTCAGACATGTAGTTGATTTGTAAGAACCTCAATGTTTGAACTTTCTTTATTATAAAAATGAATGCTAAAATCTGTTTTTAATAGTTCCATTACAACACGTATGATATTGTCTGGGAGATCAACTACTAACAATAAAAAGCTTGCATGGTTGGCTCTCAAGGTTTGACATATGCTAAAGTCATATTTTCTTATAGTTGTTTTCTTTTAATGATTTTCACTAACTATTTACAGCTATGATGTTATATTGTAGTGTCATAGACAAAGTGGGTCATATGAGTGTGGATACTACGTATTCGTGCCCATTTACAAGTGGATGAGAAATGGTAATATTTAGATTTAATGAATTTTGTTTTTCTCCATCATTTGGAATTCATATACACTAAATAATATCATGTGTCTTGTGCAGAGATTCAAGACTCCTACTCCACTTCCTGAGAAGTCACTTACATTCCTAAGGAAGGCACTTGCAAAACATTTAATTAGATTATACAATAGTGCATAGTTATTAGGATTTAAAATACATTAACACATATGAGTTTATTTATAGTTATTAGACTTTTTACATTATTGCTGCCATAGGTAATAACTCCTCCACCCCCCTTCCTTACTACTTCAGGCGTAGAGGAATCAAAGTAGAAACCTTAGACATATTACCTCGGTTGGAACCAAGGCCAAAAGTCCCCTACCTTTTTATCTCGCCAGTATATGCCTTGGTTCGAAAACCGAAGTGGATTGTCAAAAACAGCCATTGTCGTTTCCCCTCGCTGCACTGGTGAGGCGTCGTTGACGACATGGTGCTGACTTGGCGGTAATGGCTACGGTAGACAATGACAGTAGACGATGGTGCCACCGAAAACAGATGGCGCCGCCGCTAGCAACGATAGGTGAAGTAACAGAGACAATAAGAACCTTTTACTCAAAAGAATCTTAGGCTCTGAATACCATGTTGAATATAGTTAAAAGTATGTATAGGATTAATCTTCCTTTTATGTTTAATATAATAACAAACTAACTAAAAATATGAACAAAGCTGAAAATATAAATAAAAAATAATAACAAACTAACTAAAAATATAAGATAAAGTAATATATCTAATCATATACATTAATAAACTATAAAATATAATTTTACCAAACTATGAACAATCCATAATTTAATACAAATAACTAATTTATCCATTTGTACATCTCAAAAGGTAATTAAGGTTTTTTTAATGGATGCATATGAATCCAATTAAATATAAATGAATTTATTACAATAAAAACAAAAACATGAATTAAGCATACATATATTTTAAAAATAAGTTAGTACATATAGTTTAAACAATTTGAAAGATTTAGTTCGGGATCTATTATAATTTCAAATAAATTTTTAATTTTTCAAATAATTTTCTAATTAAGTGATGTAAACTTTTAAACAATATTTAAATGACAAAAAATTTGGTCACCCATTGGAACTAAAATAAGTAATATTCGGTCCTTTATTTTGAACTCAAATCTATCAGAGTTCATAGTTCATGTTGCTCATTACATACTTCAGAACATAGGAGAAAAGAAAGTATTGAGAATTTCCACATCATCTACTCCAAAATTTAGTGTACAACTTATATATCTATTAGAAAATTCACTTAATTTTCTGAAATTAACTTAAGTAATTAGAATTAATATAAATCTAATGAATGGATGACTCATTTTCTACTGGCGATTATTTTCATCTACAGGAATATGGGTAATAAATTCTATATTTTGTTTTATGAAAGAACGATAAGGTCGTGTAATAATTACTTTCCAAAAGAAGTGTCTTTAACATTAAAAGTTGTTTAGATATTCATAAAGCATTTTTGTTTTCTTCTTAAAGTTTTCATACCAACCTTTTTCATGTGTTGTACGCTCAGCTTTAAATTTCTCTATAACTTTTTCACTACTTTTTTTTTTTCTGCTGCACGTTTTCTTGCCTTTAATGATAAAAAAAATGACACGCATTACATGATTGTCTTTTTATTGGAAGTAATTAAAGGTGGCGGATACATAAAAAAAAAACATATTTTGTGAAGGGAAGACAAAACATGAATAATTGTGTATGTAAACTGTGTGGATAGATCACAATCCACCATTAAACGTGAAATCACATCAAATGAAAATAAATTCTTTAGACTAGTTTTTCACTTTTTCTTTTAACGGATTAGAAAATTAAACGTGCAATCACATCAAATGATAATAAATTCTTTAGACTAGTTTTTCACTTTTTCTTTTATGATTGGTGTGTTAATTTTTCAAACCCATGTAAAACATATTGAACTATGAAGATTTCATGTTTGCTCTTTCGTTGTAGTAAAAAAAAGGTTAAGAATAGCAAAATCAATAAATTAAACTTAGATTTTGTTTAAGCATTTTTCTTTTTTATCCTTGAAATATAATCATATTTTATTGTAATTTAAATAAAAATTGACTTCTGGTCTCTGTAATTTTAATTACTTTTTGCACCTTTCTTTTAGTCTCTATAAAGTTATTAAGGATGAAAATAATAGAACTATATTTTAGAAATTATAAAATAACCTTTAAAATGTTTTTTTTATATCTTTTCACGAAGTGTTGTGCGTAATTTTCTAACTCTTGAAATTGATTCGTAGGGAGATTAATAACTTTTAAGTAGTTTTCTTATTACTTATATTTACTTTTTTTATTTAATAGTTTTAGACGAAGTAGTGTCAAAAAAGCTATAAAAAAAATAGACATATGTACTATAATTACTCGTTTTCTATTGTCACTATATAATGCGATCCAGCTTTCTAAATTTCAGAACTGAAAGAGAAAACTTGAATCAAAATTTTCTTATTTCGTCACTCTTCTCTTAGTTTAGATTATCAGCAAAATTATGATAAGTCCTTACGTTGTAACATTATTTCATCTGCTTTTATTGTATTCCTTTGGATTTTCAGTTGGATTCAAGGAATCACGTAAAAGTGGTGAAAGCAACTGCAGAGAGAATGAGAGACAAGCACTCCTCAACTTCAAACAAAGCCTCATTAATCATTATGGCAGACTGTCTACATGGACTGATCATCAAAATAATACAGATTGCTGCAATTGGGAAGGCATTCAATGCAACCATCAAACTGGTCATGTCATTCTACTTGATCTTCGTTGTCTGGATACACATTATTTAACAGGTGCAATCAATCTCACTTCATTGATTCCCTTGCAATACATTCAACATCTAGATCTCAGCAATAATGATTTTATGTGGACTCACATCCCACAAGCCATTGGCTCTTTCACCAACTTACAATATCTCAACCTCTCATTTTCTGCATTTAGTGGGAGGATTCCTTTCCAACTTGGAAATCTTTCACTACTAAGGGATCTAGACCTTCGAACAAATAATCTTCACGGACCAGTTCCTTTTCAGATTGGGAATCTTAGACGGTTACAATATCTTCATCTTGGAAGAAATTCTCTATCAGGAGAAATCCCATTTCAACTTGGGAATCTCAACCGGCTGCAATATCTTGATCTTGGAGAGAATTTTCTATCAAGAGAAATCCCATTTCAACTTAGGAATCTCAAGCGGCTACAATATCTTAATCTTGCAAGGAACACTCTTTCTGGAGCTATCCCTTTTCAGAATGGGAATCTTCCTCTCTTACAAACTCTTCGGCTAGGTGGTGATTTTGATATAGAAGCCGAGGATTCACAGTGGTTGTCTAATCTCCATTCTTTAACAAGCCTTCAATTGACATCATTGCGTTATCTCAGCTTCTCGCGCCAGTGGCTACAAGCTATCAGTGAACTCATTCCAAACTTAGTAGAGTTGAGGCTTGTCGATTGTTCTCTTTCAGATACTAATATCAAAACTTTGTTTCGCTCTCATTCCAACTTTTCAACTTCTCTTGCTGTCCTTGATTTGTCTTCTAATGTGCTAACTTCCACAACATTTCAACGGTTATTCAATTTTAGCCTTCATCTACAAGAGCTTTATCTCACAGATAATGACATTGCTTTGTCATCTTTTCTTTATCCAAATTTTCCATCTCTTAATATCCTTGATCTCTCTAGAAATAATCTAACAGCATCAGTATTTGGAGATAATTTTAATGTTGGCTCCAAACTACGGGAGCTTCGTTTGTATAATTGCAGTCTTACAGATAAAAGTTTTTCTATTTCCTCTGCTTCCACAATTAATTCTTCATCTTCTCTTGTCACACTTGATCTCTCCTCAAATCTATTGAAATCATCTACTGTGTTTTACTGGATTCTGAATTGCACCACGAATCTTCAGATCCTTTACCTTGATGACAACCTGTTAGAAGGTCCCATTCCAGATGGATTGGGAAAAGTAATGAACTCTCTTGAACAATTCTATGCCTCCAGGAACAGACTACAAGGAAAGATTCCATCTTTCTTTGGAAACATGTGCAGACTGCAGAGCTTACACCTTTCAAATAACAAGTTGAATGGGGAAATTTCTCATTTCTTTCAAAATTCTTCATGGTGCCATAGACACGTATTTCAAACTTTGGATTTATCATATAACCAAATTACAGGAAAGATACCTAAAAGCATTAGATTGTTATCCGAGTTGGAGTATTTATCCTTGCGGCGAAATTCTTTAGAGGGTGATGTCACTGAATCTCATCTTTCTAATTTTTCCAAATTAGAAACCTTATTTTTATCATTCAACACATTGTCTCTAAGATTTTCCTCTAGTTGGGTTCCTCCTTTTCAAGCAACAAGTTTGAGATTAGCATCTTGCAAGCTAGGTCCGAGTTTTCCTGGTTGGCTCCAGACACAAAATTCCTTAAGGTGGTTACATATATCTGATAGTGAGCTAAATGATTCTGTACCAGCATGGTTTTGGAAGAACTTGCAAAATTTGGAATGGTTAAACATGTCTCACAATAATCTCAATGGTGCAATTCCTGATATACCATTAAAGCTTCCTTGTGGACCATCTATAATTCTGAATTCAAATCAATTTGAGGGAGTACTTCCACCATTTTTGCTACAAGCTTCAGGGCTGTTACTCTCTCAAAATAAAATTTTTGATTTGTATTCTTTTTTGTGTAACCAAATCATTGCTCCGAATTTGGCAACTTTAGATTTATCAAACAATCACATAACGGCACAAATTCCTGATTGTTGGCAATCTTTACACCAATTACTATTTCTTGATTTGAGCGAGAATAAGTTGTCTGGGAATATTCCCATCTCCATGGGGAAACTTGCTAAATTAGAAGCGTTGGTTTTACGAAAGAATAATTTAACAGGTGGACTGCATTCCAGTTTGAAGAATTGCACTAATTTAATTATGCTGGATGTGAGTGAAAATAAATTGTTTGGTCGAATACCCTCATGGATTGGAGAAAGTATGCAGCAATTGAGAATCTTGAACATGCAAGGGAATCACTTCTCATTAAATTTTCCTATTCAACTTTGTTATTTAAGGCATATTCAATTGTTGAATCTCTCCAGGAATAAATTATCAAAAGCAATTCCAACATGCTTAAATAATTTTACAGCCATGTCTGAAAAGAGCATCAACAGAACTCAAACTCAACGGCTTATATATGGGTACAATATTACTTATGATGAAATCTACGGTCCCTTCGCATCTTTTGACTACCACCTTGACATAACGTGGGTGTGGAAAGGTGTGGAACATGTGTTCAGAGATCCCCAATATAGTCTTATGAGTATTGATCTCTCATGTAATGATTTAAATGGTGAAATACCAAAAGAGGTTGTGTGTTTGGTTGGGCTGCTTTCTTTAAATTTATCAAGAAATAATTTGAGCGGAGAAATTCCTTCTGAGATTGGAAATTTAAGTTCACTTGAGTCTCTTGACTTGTCAAGAAATCATTTGCATGGGAGAATTCCTTCTTCTCTTTCTGAACTTGATTTCTTAGGAATATTAGACTTGTCATACAACTCTCTTTCTGGAAGAATTCCATTGGGAAGACATTTGCAGACCTTTGATGCCTCTTATTTTGAAGGAAATATTGATCTTTGTGGTGAACAACTCAACAAAACTTGTCCTGGAGATCACACAACAGCAAATCCAGAAGAAGCAGCAGGAGGGGATGGAAATGATTCTGTTTTCTATGAAGCATTATACATGAGCATGGGCCTAGGATTCTTCGTAGGATTTTGGGGCTTAATAGGGCCAATTCTAATTTGGAAACCTTGGAGAATTGGTTACCTAAGGTTCTTGAACAGATTGACAACTGAGATACAGCTATGATGAATATGCAAAATTTCTGCCAATGGCTCAAAGCTTGGGTAGCAGGTATGTTTTAGTGAACATGCGTTAGTCTATCTCAGTGTTATTGCCATAATTATAATGTAATCTGGGAGGAAAGAAAGAGTGGATGCTTTGCTGTTAACAAGTTTAATCTTGTTTTATAATTCACTTAAGAAAGTTATGCAGATGAAATTATGCAACATGTTTAATTCAGTTCTTTGATTTATAAGTAAAAAACCAAATTACTAACATAAATTGATGAAAGAAAAATCAGGAGGATTTTGTAAGAAATTTAAGGAGTTGGAAAAAGTTTTCCAATGAAGATTCGTAATATATATTATTTTCTCTTTTCTTTTAAGAAAACTTCCTTCTTGGAAATCGTTATTTTCATATCTTCTTGCAATGTTGATTTTTTACTAGATAGATACTGACCAATTCATCCTCGATTCATAAATAAATGTATATTTCAAACTTGAATGCACACTACTCGACTAAATCATTGACCATGATGATAGCAGTTAACATTTATAGCAATGAACATTATGCAAAATAGGATTTGTAAGAATGGTAATTAAGAAGAACAAAGATAGAATATGTTTTTAGTTTTGAAATTGAAATTCGTTTTTATTGGAAACTTCAATATATATTGGTTTCCTTTAAGAATAAATAGATATATTTCTTTTAATTCAATAGGTTAACTTTTTTAAATACCAAATCATGCTCACATTTAAATTGTTTACATGGTTTCACATTCTTATTTCAATGTCAGTTAGAAAACATGTTTTGACCACTAGTACAAATTTCCGATTTAAACGCGCCATATATGCCTCGGTTATGAGACAACCGAAGCATATAACAGTTTATACCTCGGTTTCAACAGAGCCCGCAGCGGAATCCACATACTGCTTCGGTTAAGACAAGAGCCGAAGCATATACCTCTGCACAGTCCTGACATTTCTGTCCGATAAGACATTTGACTTTTGAGAAGCCTCTATTGCCTCGGTCTGCCACGCAACCGAGGCCTAAAACTCTGCTCCTTGCACCTGCTACACGGCACCCTGACATTTCTGTCAGGCTCTACTGCTTCGGTTCAGCAGGGACCGAGGTCGTTGGGCATAGCTACGGCATCGGTTTTATAGGCAACCGGTGCCTAAACCAGCACCTATTGCTTCGGTTCGGAGGGGCCCGAGGTCGTTGGGCATAGCTACAGCATCGGTTTGGTGAGCGACCGAAGCCTAAACCCCTTCTGGTAACTGAAAAGTCAGAACGCCTACCTACTGCCTCGGTTTTTGTAGGCAACCGGTGCCTAAACCAGCACCTATTGCATCGGGCTTCAGGGAACCGAGGCCGAAACCAGTGCTACACCTGCTCCAACTGCCCCTACGCCTGCTCCACGCCAGACCTATGGCATCGGTTTACTCCTGAACCGAGGTCTATTACGGACACGTTCTACACCGTTTGTGCTGTGAACCGATGTTGTATTTGGTTATTACCTCGTGTGTTTAAGTAACCGAGGTAGTAGCTCTTATTCATCAACCAAAACAGACAGCTTCTTCTTCCTCGTATTCATTTGTGTTTTCTGTCGCCGCGCCACCGCTTCACCGCTTCCAGTCCTCTCGCCTGCGTCCTGCCTTCGCCGTCTCGCCATTGGTGCCTCGCCGGTTTCCGCCACTGCTGCTGCCATTGGTGCCTCGTCGGTCTCCGTCACTGTTGCTGTCATTGGTGCGTCGCCGGTCTCCGCCACTGCTGTTGCCAGTGGTCTCGCCTGCCGGTGCTTCCTCCGCTACTACTGCCTCCGCCGGTACTGCCTCCAACGGTAGTGCCTCCAACGTTGTTTCATTCTTCCGTTGATATTTTTATTGAAGCAAAAGAATACAAAAAGAAAGAGGAATACTTGTTCTCTTCTGTGTTGCTACCTGCTGGTCAATAATCATATATTTAGGCTATTTTTGCAAATATGTTTTAGAGAAAAGAATACCTGGTGCATGTATTGCGATTGAAACATAAATACTAAAGGATAAAATGACTTGTTCTATTCTGTGTTGCCAACTTGCTTTCAATAATCATACATTTAGGCTATATTTGCAAGTCTGTTTTAGATACAGGAATACCTATAGTCTTTTGGTTGTTCAGTATTTTTGTTTTAAATTGTAAGTAGTTAAAAACTGACTGTAACTAACAGATCTGGTAAGTTCATATATCAATTAGCAATTCTGATAAATGATCATTTGCTCTTGGCGTGTTAGTTGAATTAAATAATGTGAACTTTTAATATTTAGTATTGGAATTTTATCTTCAAAAATTTCCGTTTGCAGGGTCAGCAGTTCAATTTTGGTTAAATGGTACAAGAATTAAGAATAATATTGTATTTGTAGACTGTTGTGAAATTTGAAGGCACCTGGTTATGCTTATACTAAACATACTGTTAGTGGAACTTGGAACTATTGTAAGGAAGTGTGAAATTTTTTTTGCAGTGTATTGGAGCCACAACGTTGGATGAATATAGGAAGCACATTGAAAAGGACATGTAGCTGCTGCCCAGCTGTTACACCAGTATATTAGGTTTGTCATATTTAAACCCTCTTTTTTCTTTTTTGATTCATTTTATCTTTTTGGTTGCACTGGAACAGACATGTTTTTTTATTAGATCACTGAAAAATTTTCATATTTATATTAATCTTTCTAATCTATATTAGTTTATCTCTTTAAACTAATTATTATTATTATTATTATTCAATTTATCGATTTAATGAACTGAGATTTAAAAATCATGAAATTTTTTAAAGCATTGCTGAAGAAAGTATTAAGTTTTGCTCTGAGTATATGACTAAAGCAAATCCGATAGGTGTCCCTCGGACATCATGGTTGAGTAGATATTCTACAAGTAAAAGCATCCGAGGTGTGAATGTGGTGACGAAAAGTCGTGAAGAATTTAAGCAAGCACATTTGTACATATTAAACAACACAGATGAAGTGATCCCATTTTTGGAAGCACACAAAGCCGTTGTAAGGGACAACTATCCACGACAATCAGAGAAATGGCAGTTGATGGAGCATAACAGAACATTCTTGTCCTGGTTCAAATCTGAAGTTTCGAAAGAATCACGGTCCTGTGAGACTTTGTTGTGGTTAGCAAATGGCTTGAAGTTTGATGTTGTATGTTGTACAGGCTACGAAATTAATAATTGCACATTCTATACAAAGACTTTGGATGATAAAAGCACAGTACAAAATAGTGGCGTTAGTCTAGAAGCTGAGTCACTACAGTTTTCAACATCCAAAGATCAAAATCCTATAGTTGGATCCATGAGATACTATGGTAGAATTGAAGAGATATTTGAAGTTGATTACACTAAGTTTTCCGTTGCACTCTTCAAATGTAAGTGGGTAGACAATAAGAGTGGTGTCAAAATAGATGAATCTGGTATGACACTTGTTGATTTTCGAAAGGTTGGTTATAGAGACGAACCGTTCATCATGGCATATCAAGCAAGTCAGGTTTTTTATGTCAAAGATCCTGCGTCTGACCATTGGTATGTTACTCTCCAAGGAAAAAGACAAATTGAAGATAAAGAAGAGAATATAAGTAATCTTCATATCGTTGACAGCCATCCATTTAAAACGACAATAAATTTGGATGACGACCCTCTAATTGATGACATACAAGCAATACGAGAAGATCACAATGAGGGAATATATATATGACCAATCCATATGATTATGTATGAATTTCATGTTTGTGTAAATATTTATGGCAATTGTTAAATAATATATGTTATTTTATAAGTGCTTTATTTATATATCATCTTATTTATTGTGACAGATATATGGCTGAGTCACCTCATTCGTCAGGCGATGAAGTCCCCACCACTTCTAGACGGACGAGAGGAGCAACGAGGTTACGACAGCTTATACTTAGAAGAAATGCAGGTGAGAGGACACCTATCATTATTGACGTGGTCACTGGAGTTGCATCTGGCCCAAATGCAGATGTATTTAGGTCTTACCTTGGAGTATTGGCACGTGATCGTATCTCTATACTTACTCCATCCTTTGACCATGTTTTCTGAGGCTGATCGGAATCTCATCTGGCAAGATCTATTGGTAAGTTAAGCAATATTTCTCCATCTTCTATATTCATTATATTGATAAATCTGTATTGATATAAGGTTATTACTTTCTTTCACTACAAAAATTTACAATTTTAATAGGGGTTAATTTTAGTGTTACCGGGGGTTTTAACCCCCAGAAAATGTAATTCCCGCGGTTGTAAAAACTCCCGGGAAAAGCTGCGTCGGTAAAGAATTACCGGCGGTTTTTTCAAAACCGTCGGAATTTGCGGAGGTTTTGCGAAAACCGCCGGAAAAGGTAGGGGTTCTTTCAAAACCGCCGGGAATGACAGGGGTTTTGCAAAACTGAGTTTATAAACCTCTGATACTAACCGGGGTTCCAAAACCGCCGGAAATGTATATATATTAATTTCTTTTAGTATTTTGATAAAATCTTCTTGGAGCCTGATCTTCTATGATACTTTTATTGGGATTAGGTGTCGTAAGAATGAAACAATAGTGTCAGGATTGGTGCAACTGACCCAAATCGAATCTTTGATATCAATTACCATTAAATTGGATTAGATTTGTCTACATTTGTCCTTATCAAACAATAACACTTACTCATTTTTAATTCATTCATTAATGCATGATAATCAGAGGCAAAAGTAATAAACCACTTTTGTTTAGTTGATAAAAAAATATATGAAATAAAAAGAATTAGCTGACTTTTCAAAATTACTAATATATGAAAAAAATAATAAACCACTTTAGTTGTCATGAAAAAAAATGAACCCATGAATATCAATAATAAAATCAAAAAAATGAAGACCCAGAACCATTTTTCTATTAGGGACAAACCAACCTATAAAACAATCACCAAAATTGAGAAAATAATGTTAGTTACATTGTGATTCAACGTCCAAAAAGTTTATCAGAATAAAGATAACTAAAATTCTAATAAATAAAAATCAACTCATAACACTAGAACTGATTGACCAAGCTAAACATCAAAATCAACCAGCCAAGTAAGCAACTTTGAGATGAATTCTCTCTTTTTTCAACAGTAATTTCTACTTTTTTCTCACCTAAGTTCCCTAACTTCATTTCCATCATGTGTCTTTAAATGGTTAAATGGTACTCTAAACACCTGGTTCGTTAGGATCAGCAGGCTGCAATTCTTTAGTGGCATCATCATCTTCCTCATTCATCCTGCTATTGGACAAAGACTGACCTTCTTCATTGGACTCAGAATCACCATTAAAACACTCGAGAGATGACGAATTTGATGCATTCTCAAGCCAAACAGTTCCTTCTCAAGCAACCATAAACCATGTATAAGACAACATTCCCAATAATCTCTATTAAAACTTAAAAAGGATAAGTTGATATAAAGTCATTAACTAAATAAGAAACCAGATGACCAATAAGAAAACTATTGATAAAAAATATGCAAAAGAATGCCTTAATGAATTGGAAGCCTTAAAGAATGCCTTAATGAAATTATTGATCTAAATTGTTAACCTACATTGTACAATTTTCCTTAATGAAATATGCGAACATCTAAAATCAGAGGTTGAGATTCCCTTTGAAGCAATCAAGAAAATATATCACTACTCAATAACTAGGTATTAAAGTAAATATATTTTAAAAAATAGCAATTGATATAACCCAAATCCTGCACTAAATATATATATATATACATACATGGTTTGGTTCTTCACGTGCTCATCTAAAATTTAGAGGGATAGGAATCTTATATGCCATAAGATATGAAACATGCCAGACCAATTAAAAGCATGGAATGTGTGGCCAATTGACACAGGTGCACGACTTAGGTGAAAAACATGCTAGACCAATTAAAATCAATAACTTTAATTGGATTAAAATAAATGAACAAAAGAATGCCTAAAGTATGGCAACATACAAAAGTAAACAAGGTCCAAGAAGGAATAACATTCTGCACTCTTAAAGCTATTTCATATCAGACACATGAATTAAAATAAATTTAAAGAATTATTTGTTAGAAATCACTCACCTGTTCTGGAAATGCACTCAAACCAAAATCTGAAATTTTAATATTTCCTTGTGAATCAAGTAAAAGATTTTCAGGCTGCAGCCAAAAAACAATACTAATTAGCATAAATCATGATAAATATGAAGACAGAATTCTAGAACTCATTCAACACAAACCTTTAAATCTCTATGATAAACACCTTTACTATGGTAATAATTTACACATCAATAAGTTGTTGGAAGTATCTTCTACAGTCAGCTTCGTTGAGACATGAAGAAAGCTTACCTACAACATTACTTTATTTATTAGCAACATCAATACTAAGAAAATTATTGATAAAAGTCACACTAAAAGCTTATAGCATAAATCCACCTTGAGCTACTCACAATTTTATCAAACAATTCATCGCCTGCAATAAACTCCAATATGATATACATCTTAGTACGAATAGCTAGAACCTGAAAAAAAAGTCATATATCAAAGAATAATGAGTTGTGAGTATTGAGTGACGATAGCCAACAAGAGAGAAATATTAAAACACTTATCATAGAAAAAAATGTACACATTATGCACCTTCTTCTGTAACATTCCAGGGGCAAAAGTGTACCAAAAAACCAAGACAGATTCTGAAATGATTTTCCAATATTATTCCTCTCTCGATCTATTAATGAACGAAGATTTCTACAATTAAAGATTATGTGTAAAAAATCACCTACATTGAACATAATTAGCAATTGATAATAACAGTTTTGACTTACCACTTCCTGCTATGTCACTGTTGTTCCTTGTGGTCTTTATTTTCCTATAAAAATCACAGATAACCACTCAGATCTTTGGTTACTTCTATTCAATTAGAATAGCCACAACAACACTCATTCATTTTAATAAATCCTAATATGTGAAATTACATGAAAGGGAAGGGAAGGAACAATGTCTGCATTGCACGTATGACCTGCTGAACGAAGTAGCTGCCAAATTTCAGGGTTAAATACATTTCCCATACCAAATATTTTCTTGCAGTAATCTATATCATGGAAATCTTAGCTAGCTTCACCTAAAACCAATTGTTTACCTGAGAAAGTAGTGGATCATGAATATATCGTTTCCACTTCATCGTATATTGGTATCTGTTGATGAACCTTGCTAGAATGCTCTGATAGAAACATTTTTTCCGAAATCACCACCAATCAGACCCATTTGATTCATCAACCACATGTTCCTCCCACTCACAGGCACCGATCCCCAACCAATCAGCTTCCCAACACCCTTGGAACTCAAAACCCCTTTCGCAACCTTAATCCTCGCATCCCTAAAGGGAACCAATTCTCCCTGGAGAAGCCAACACATTTCTCCTTAGCCACGACGAAACAATCCGCCATCTTCCACACTTCGTACTCCTCCTGTTCCTTTAGATTGTGAAGTGTGAGGCCCACTAGTTTGACCTAGTGGTTGAATTGAAGTATTTTACACAAACTTACAGGTTCAAACCTTATACTGCATACCAAAAGAACATATTGAAGAGATAACATGAACATACCAGGGAGTATTTGAATTTGAGGGGTTGGAGACGGAAGTGATAAAAATCGCCTTCAGCAGAGTCCTCGACGCCTCGTAGCCTCAACCTTGCCGTCTCGACCTTGTCGTCTCGACCTCGCCGCCTCGACCTCGACGCTTAGCCCAAGCAGGGGAAGACACTCCACGAACACGAAGCAGGGGAAGATTGTGGTGTGGGGAAAGGGTTTGGGGGAAAATTTGATGAATGTAGTGGGAAGAGATGCTCCACGAACACAAAGCAGGGAAGATTGTGGTGCGGGGATGGGGTTTGGGGAAAATTTTAATGAAGGCAGCGGGGAGGGAGGGAGAGAATTAGGGCACATTTAGGGAATTAGAAAGAAATAAAGTATGGAAGGGGTAATATTTAGGGATTACCGGCGGTTCACTAAATAACCGCCAGAAATATTCGGGGTTTTTAAAACCTCCATAAAATAACCTCTCCTAAAATTAAATAGTTTTGTAGTGTTTGTTGCAGATAACATTTGATATGCCAAACATCGAGAGCTTAAGGAATAAGTGTTTATCTGCAATTGCAGAAAGATTTTGAGGGTTTAAGACAAAATTGACGTCTAGATATATATTTGGACCAAAAAGTAATGAAAATCCATGTTCCAAATATTCAGCAATTGACCAAGCAACATGGCGTCAGTTTGTAGAGCTTCGTTCATCCGAGGTGTGGCAGGTAAGTACAGTAAAATCATTCAATTCATCATTCATAATTCTATATTATGACAATTGTTTCATATTGTCACAGGAAAAAAGGTCAAAAGCACAGGGAATAAGCGCTCAGAATAAAAATCCACACATACTGTCTCGTGGTGGATATAGGAAGCTTGAAGAAAAAATAATGAAGCAGAAGTAAGATAGCAGACTTCCACTTTCTGAGGGTTGTGACCCTCCTCCTCCTCCTTCACCACCATCTCGGCACGAGAAGTGGAAGTTAGCCCGTATAAGACCATCGGGCTCCTACACTTCCGAGTCTGCCAGAGAAATATCTGAAAGAATTGTAAGATGTCATCCTTATATTTTTACATTAATTTTGTTATATATATTACATAGATTTTTCTAATGATTTTGAACTTTTGTTATGTGACAGGACTCCTTGGTTGAGCAGAGCTCCCAAGGTCAATTCACACAAGAAGGTCGTCAAGATATTCTTGCCACAGCTATTGGACGACCTGAGCACCCAGGACGAGTGCGTGGTGCTGGGACTGGCATAGGCATACGACAGTTTTTTGGGTCTTCCTCGCGTCCATATTCATACGAAAAGATGAAGGAGGAAATAAGAAAAGAGATGACGCAGGAGATCACAAAGAAGGTTCGAGCAGAGTTGTATGATGAAGTTGCTGAAATGGTTGCGCGCCAGTTCCAGCAGCATTATGAGGATTATGGCAATCGTCCTCCGCCATCTCCTGTAGCGGAACATGTTGTGCCCCCTACAGGTAAACTTATTTATTTTTGGTAACTAATTTACTTTTTGCATAACCTAACATTTAATTTGACAGGTAGAAGCGGTAAAGGAAGTTGTTCAGCTTCCGGTGCCCCAGGGGACGACATGGATGAAACTCGTCCATGTCAATTATATATTCTTTCTGATACTGGGACCGTGCTAGTGGCTCGTGGTACAGTTTATGAGACAGCCACTGTAGTGCATGGTGTACAACTTTCAGAAGATGAGGTCAAGGTCACGGTGGATGAAGTTGTCATAGCGGATGCCGTTCTTCCTGTGCCTACAGATGAGTTCTTCACTGTGGAAGAAGCATTTAAGTCCTTTGTCGCCTAGCCTAGACATTTGGTTGGTGATGTATCTAATCCCCCGGTAAACACTTGTACTATATACTTCTCAATTTTAATATTTACTTCTAATTGACGTTATAACATAACCATTTTTGCATTTAACAGCAGATAGGTAAAGAGGGAAGTCCTCCACCGAAGAAGATTCATTTATCTGAGGATGACCCTCTTGGTGCGTTAGACAAGCTTGCTAAAATCATTTCAAATGTGCCGATGAATGTACACTAGGATTCTACTACATTTGGAAGAGAAACTCAGATCCCATTGTACTTGCATCATCAAGATGTTAGGGAGCTTGCATCGGGTAGAGAAGAAATTAATATTACACTCATTCAGCTGTGGATGATGTAAGTTTATGAAAACTTTTTTATACAATTCTATTTTATCAACTTACTTATATCATATTATTTCTTCATTTTAGGTATATGTCTGATGTTAGTAACAAGAAGGGGTTCAACGATGTATATGGGTTCATTGACCCCTCTATGACTCATGAAAGAAATAAATTTGATGATATCCAGACATACATCAGCACCTGTTTTGGAATGGGGAAGGAGATATATTTTCTCCCTTATATACATGGGTAAGTGAAGTTTGTTAACTTCAACACATTCATTTATTAATTTTGGTATATGATTCATAAGTTATTACCAATTTCAGGTGTCATTGGCAGCTACTTGTGATCTCCATACCGGAGAACACTGCTGTCTAGTTTTGTTCATTGCAGAAGTCTCCTCCCAGCTCTCTTAGACATGTAGTAGATTGGTAAGAATCTCAATGTTTCTACTTTTTTTATATATAAATGTATGCTAAAGGAATTGCTTTTAATAGTTCCCTTGCAACACATATGATGTTATCTGGGAGATCTACTGCTACAGCTAAAAATCTTGCATGGGTTGCCCTTAAGGTTGGGTATTTTAGTCCATATACATTTGGTTCCATTCAATTGATGTTACTTAACATTTTATAATTATGATGATATATTGTAGTGTAATATACAAACGGGGTCATATGAATGTGGTTACTACGTCATGTTTTGGATGATGACCATTATTCGTGCACATTACACCAGTGGATGGGAAACGGTATTATTTAGGTTTCAATTTTATTTTCCCTATAGTTTAGATTTCAAATACACTAAGTTAAATCATTGTATTTTATGCAGAAATTCAATAGGACTGCTCCAATTCCGGAGAAGTCACTTCAACTTGTGAGGAAAGCACTGGCTAAATATGTAATTCATTTATATAATAGTATATACTAGATATTAACACTACAAAAAAAAAGGGAATTACCGAAGGCCATAATCCCTCGGAAACAACCAAAAGCCGTCGGAAAAAGACATTTACAGACGGCCTACCGACGGGCATCGAGCCGTCGGTAAATCCCTTGTCGCTAACTATTACCGACGGCTTTTGCCCTTCGGTAATTACCGAGGGCCAAAAGCCTTCGGTAATTACCGAGGGCCAAAAGCCTTCGGTAATTACCGAGGGCCAAAAGCCTTCGGTAAGTGGCACGAAAAAATAACAGTATACTCTGCACGTGAGCTGCCAACTACAGAGAATAAAGGAGCAATTTTATTTGTCTTGTAAGAAGTCGCACATCACTATTGGAAGCAAGAATTGATGTGACACACACGGTCTTGGAGAAAGTAAATGAACATGATTTGAATTGAAATGGAAGAAGGGGATCACATGTGCAAGTGTCCACGGTTTTCTCAAATAATATGTGATTTTTCTATTGTGCAAAGGAGCTGCCACAATTCCTCACGAATGGGCCCATGAATAATTCATTTTACAAGCAAAGTTTTGGATGGAAACAAAAATGGGAGTGCCACCTAGGATTGAAGAATGTTTATTTGGCTTATGACAAATGAAGGAGACCGTGAAATGATGGAGGGGCCACACGGTTTTGTTTTATATAGCATGCATATGTATTGGAATCAAATGGGAGATTGGAGAATTCTTTTTAGACTATGTAAGCCGTGCTTGATGGAAGAGGGGGCTACCAATTTGAAAGTTCACGCCCATGGAGCTCCAGTGATGAATTTTATTATTAAAGGGAGTGGTGTCACGGCCCCACACAAGAAATCTCACTTTGGGTTGGTGTCACAGCCCTCGTGAGAAGCACATTACACGTCCAACAACCACACACCTCTCACTGCAAATTAAAGAAGTTTTGGAGTGCACAAGAGAGCCAACACACGGCTCGTTGGAAGCAAGAAGAGGTGCAACAGCTGTCACGGTTGGAGAAGCAGCTCATGGAAAATTCACGTCCAGTTGAGATGGAAGAGAAGCTCACGGGCCTATAGAGGAGACAACATCATGGATTTATTTTTGGTGTTGTCCAGCCATATGGAGGCAATTATTTTCTTGGCTTACAAAATGTAGCAGCAACCACATCCAACATCTTCACGCCCACAGCCTTCACAGCAGATCCAGTAACGTGTAGAAGAGAACCAGCAGCACCAGCAAAGTCCAGCAAGCAGCAACTGCCACACCCAAGCTCAGACTGTCACGGCTGGAAGGAGAAGTTGATCATCACCTTCACGCAAGGTGCATCCAGCAGCAACCACCTTAGACAACACACGCTCGAGGCAGAGGAAGAACAGAGAAAAGAAATTAATCAATTGTTTATTTGGTAATGATGAGCAAATGTTTGTCTTCTTTTGGAAATGGTGCACGTAGAAAGTGGAGGGCAGAAAAGTAGAGACAGCAACTGTAGGGGAGAGCACATAGAAGGGAGCATTTTACTTGGAAGAAAATAAAAGAGCCATGTGTAGAAGTGAAGTGGAGCAAGGCAGCAAGCACAATGTCATGGTCAGTTCCACACACACTCACGGCAGCAAGGCAGCAAGCACAATGTCATGGTCAGTTCCACACACACTCACGGCAGCAGCAAGCATGAGAGCAAGGAAGTGGTTGTTGGTATATAACAAAAGGGAGAGAGCCGTGTAGCAGAGGGTTCCAGAGACCAGAGAGTTACGGCCTGGGAGAGGTCCCTCATTCCAATTACAAACCAATCTTTCTCAATCAAACAAGCACATACACTGATGCCACAACAAAATCATACAGATTGAACAAACCAATTTTTAAACGAACAACTTACCTTAACCGAGATAACCTTGACAGCGACGCCCCACGGCCACTCCAACGCAGCCCTCAACCAAGTTCCTTCAACCGTATACTAAGAAGTTAATGAAAAGTAGATGAAGGCAGCAACACTGTCTAGGCTTTACCAAAATGAACATGACAGTGTGAATGAAGTTCTGCGGAACTTACCTCCGACAAAGTCCCTCAACCTCCACACCACCAGCCCTCAACGAAAGAACCAACCTAGGACGAACCCTAGCCCCGGACTCCCCAAAACCACCACGCACCGTGAACCAACACCGGTGGACGCACCGCTGACCACCGTGACCAACCACCGCGGGTGACTCACCGATAAACTGACAGAGCGTGAACCAACAGAGGCAAGTGTGTGAAGAGAGGGAGGATACGCACAAAACGACGAGGCTGATGAAAATGAATTTGGGGCACGAGGAACCTAATTTCTGACTTAAGTTAGTGAGGTCCTTACCGACGGCTTATAAGCCTTCGGTAATTACCTCTATACCGAGGGCTTCAAGGCCTTCGGTAAAATGCCGTCTGTAAATCCAAATTTTCCAGTAGTGTAAGATATACTAAGTTCTAAGTTTATGTTTCTAAGTTGTTTGATGTTTTTCTACATTATTATTAGTTTAACATTGTACATTCAGTTTTATTTATGCTTCAAACTTGATTTATGATTATAATTTGATTGATTTATGCTTATAAGAAGTTGATTTATGATTCAATTGAATGTATTTATGTTTTATTATAATTTTCATTCAAAATATACGTTTCTGGATTATTCTCGACTGTTCTGGCTGTAAATATATATGCAGGTCTGTTTCTGTTGTTGGGAATGTCGCAGAAACAGACCTCATTTTTAAAAAAAAAACAGCGATATATGCCTCGGTTAGTGTCAAAACCGAGGTAGAAAAGCGATATATGCCTCGGTTATAACCACAACAGAGGCCGAAAGCACTGCGTAAAAAAAAAAAAAGACCTCTACTGCCTCGGTTCAAACCACAACCGAAGCAGTAGGGTGGAATGATCTCGGTTATGACCACAACAGAGGCCGAAAGTACAGCGTAAAAAAAAAACCTCTACTGCCTCGGTTGTAGTCTGAACTGAGGCAGTAGGGTGGAACATACGGCCTCGGTTGTAGATGAACCGATGTCAAATCGCCTCCCTTTATGCCTCGGTTTAAGCCGAGGCCAAAAGTAGTACACTTTTTGCCTCGCCTGCATATGCCTCTGTTCGAGAACCGGTGCCTATAATGAAAAACAACCGCTGTCTTTTCGCCTGCTTGTACTAGTGGACATGTCAAAAAAATTTAAATAATTGAATAAAAATGACTATATTCATGCACTTTTAAAATTTGAGAGCTAAAATGTATTAAAATTTCAAATAAAAATATATTTCAATTTTACATTAAAATTTAAAAACTAAAAATATATTTAACCCTTAACAATAAAGTTTAAATTTATGTAACAATAACAAATTTATCATTTATTAAAAGAAACATGATAAATTACTCTCGTGTATTTTATTATTAATTTATATGAATGAATTTTATTTAACTTTTGCAGGTGGCCAGTTGTTGACATTTTTCTTGTGTTCCTTTTTCAAATTTGAAGCAAGGGACTCTTTACTAGAACTTCTGTCAATTGTGGTTTAAATGTTTTTTCATAATGTGTTGCAAAAGGTTGTTCTTCAAATGAAACACGTTTCTTCTTTTGATAATGATGTATCTTTTGACTTAAAATATGCTTGTAATTTTTAACTTTTATTTTACGATTAATTTCTTTTATTAGGAAATTTATTTGTGGTAAAATATATTTGTAGAGATGGAATTAGGTCTTAAATTCAAAAGTTACAAACAAAATTTTGTAAAATTAAATTAAATTAAAATTTTACTAAGTAGTAAAAAAAATATTAACAATCACGTTATAGTATATTTATCACAATTTGAGAAAAAGATTTCAACTGATTGAGGGATCGAAAATCCTAAATATAGCACCTGGAAAACTCAGGATCAACTTCTCCTTTCCTGGCCTCCTTATCGGCGTCCTTCTCAGCTCGCATCATTGGTTATGACGTTTTAAATTTTTTGCATGATGTAGAGATATGTATTAAATGTACAATAACATGAATAGAAGATGAAAGACTTATTTTATAGAAAAAAACATTTAAATTAAACGAGAATAAAATGTATTTCTAGTTTTTAGGTTATAGTTGTATACTTTTTTTAACAATCAGGTCACACGTTTGAGAGGACAAGAGATAGATAGTCTATCATAATTTCATATAAGTAAGTTTCTTATTTACAATTAGTTATCTTTTTTTCATCTTTTCTCTTAGTGTGGAAGCTTTATATTCCATCTTCCTCAATTAATTAAGGAGTATCCAATTTATTATTCTTAGTCTTTAATTTTATAATTTTTCTTTTAATTTTAGTTACACACTTTTTTATTCTTTTTTATTGTTTTGGTTTGGTGTGAAATCAATCACATCTTGGAGATACTTTCTCTCTTATCAGAACAACTTTATCTAGTTATATTTAAATGATATATGTAAATTAAATATTTGTTATGTCCTATATTTAAATATTTTTACTACTTTTTTTATTGTTTATTTTTTTAATGTTTAACTCTAAATTTATGTATCTAATAGCATAAACCCTTTATTTATTAGGTAATATAAAATATTTATCTTCTTTATTCTTTTATTTTTAAGTTGTTTCATTTAAAGAACTCTTTTTATTTTGTTAAAATAATTTTTCATTATCTTTCTAACAGTTCTATTAATTTGATATCTTAAAAAATTTCTTAGATGTCTAAAATATTTTTTATCTTATCATACCCTTAATTAAACATTTGTTTTTTTTTTCAATTTTATTTAATGTTGTATCAAATTGTTTCTAAGACACACATTTGATTATTTTTTATTCTTTTTAATATTTTTATTTGTTGTTTATTTAATTATGTAAAACATTTTTTTGACATTTTTTATATAATTTTTTTAACATATTATCATAAGTCTTATTCTATTACTATATAATTGTATTAAAATAACATCAACAATATTTATATACTGTGATAGATAAGAAGTTAGATGTAATGTCCCTGCCATTGGGATATGAATGTAGGAAAGAGTAATTAAAGAGGAGATTCAATGGATTCTGAATTACAAATTTTTGAGATATCCCATATTCTTACATATACAAATTAGGATATCTCGAATTCTTGGCTTAAAATTAAGTTTATATTATAGATTATACAACCACACACTGTCAAATCATTGCTTCATGAAACTTCAGCCTCCAAATCTCACACTGCCAACAATCTGTAATGCTTTCATCTCATAATGGAGTCTTCAAGCAAATAATTATAAACTGCAAATTTGGTGCTAAAATTTATATGACAAAAATTAGTAATGAAGGAAAAAAATTGGAAACCAAATATTAATGATAAACTAAATGAAGCGAATTGCTGTAAACTTGTGCTAAGATTCATATGATGACAAACAATATCAGCAATGATGAAAAACAATTCGGAGATCAAATTTTAGTTGTAAACTAAATGAAAACTAAATTATTTAAACTCAATAGAGTACTCAAAAAGGTGTATAACATGTAAGCATTTTTAAAAGGGCCTAAGCATAATTCATTTGAAAAAAATGAAAACTTCTCACAACAAAGCACACTATCAATAATTCCTTTGCACCAATAAAAACAATTATTTTGGAAAAAAGAAGTACCAATAGTAAAGCCATGAATACGAGCGTAGGATATAATCAATGTTTAATAAAATTGTTGAAAATCAGTATATATGTAGCTAAGAGAGACATACAATTAATTAAAGTACGTTTAGTGTACTGTAAGGAAGAATCAAATTTTAACACTTACATTCATGACAAGCCTTGTACATTTCTTTTTATAAAGGCATTCTCCATTTCATTATAAAACCTATTAAGAAAGAAGTTATTAGAATTATGTACCTGCTAGTTTCTGAACCACGCCTTCCGTTAGTCTTTGATATACCTTTGGAACTTTGCTAAGTTAACTTGAATCATTACAAGTAGATAGTCTATCAGTCTGTTCAATATCGTCAGATAAGCCATTCTCCATGGTTGCCAAAGTAGTAATGGACCTAATAAGCCCCAAAAGCCTGTGAAGAATCCTATCCCCAAGCTCCTGTAGAATGCTTCATAGAAAATATAATATTCTCCATTGACGGCTGCTTTTTTAGGCTTTACTAATGTCTGATCCCCTGCACAACTCTTGTTAAGTTGTTCACCACAAAGGTCAACATTTCCTTCAAAACAAGAGACATCAAATGTATCCATGTGTCTTCCCACTGGGATTCTTCCAGAAAGAGAATTGTGTGACAAGTCTAGCTTTTGGAGAAAATCCATTTGGGAAAGAGAAGAAGGAATTCTCCCATAGAATTTATTTCTTGACAAGTCAAGGGATTCAAGTGAACTTAAATATCCAATATCCGAAGGAATTTCTCCACTCAAATTGTTTCTTGATAAATTCAAAGAAACTAACCCGAGCATGTATGTAATCTCTTCCGGTATTTCACCAATTAAATTGTTACACGAGAGATCAATGCTCTGAAGAGTTAATTCCGGATGTGTGAAGCCGTGTTCCATACCTTTCCACATCCATGTTATATGAAACGAATAATAACTCTCACTGAAAAAATTATAAATTTCAGAATAAGTACTATTGTACCAATACACACGATTTTCAGTTTCAATTTTGTTTATGGTGTTTTGAGACAATGCAGTAAAATTGCTTAAGCAAGTTGGAATTCCTTCTGATAAATTATTTTTGGAAAGATCCAACAATTGAATACGCTTCAAATAACATAAATGTAGTGGAAGATTTCCAGAGAAGCGATTGCCTCGCATGATCAAGATTATCAATTGCTGCATGCTTTCTCCAACCCAGGATGGTATTGGACCCGACAACATATTCTCACTCACATCCAGCATAATTAAATTATTGCAATTTTTCAAAGAGGAAGGCAATTCACCCATTAGACTATTGTTTCGTAAAACCAAAGCTTCCAATTTAACAAGGGTTCCCATGGACACAGGAAGTTTCCCTGACAATTCATTGCTACTTATATCAAGAAACAATAATTGGTTTACCGATTTCCAACAATCTGGAAGTTGCCCCTTTATTTGATTGTATGATAAATCCAAAGTGGCCAAGTTTGATGCTGTGATGTTTCCACATAAGAAATTTGAAAATTTATTTTCAGAGAGTAAGAGCTCGGAAGCTTCTAGTAAAAATAATGGAACTTCTCCCTCAAATTTATTTGAATTTAAAATTATAGATGGCCTGTAAGGAAGCTTCAAATGCATATTAGGGATTGAACCAATGAGATTATTGTGAGACATATTCAAATTGTACAGAATTTGCAACTTGTTCCAAAACCATTCTGGTACTAAATCATTCAGCCCGTTATCAGATACATCTAGCCGTATTATGAAATTTTGAGTCTGGAGCCAATACGGAAAACTCTGACCTAGCTTGCAAGATGCAAGATGCAAGAAATTTAATTGAAAAGGAGGAACCCAACTAGAGCCAAACTTTAGAGACAACGAGTTACCTGACAAGTCTAAGTAATATAATTTGGAAAGATTAGAAAGATGAGCTTCAGTGACATCACCCTCTAAAGAATTCCCCCCAACGATAAAATCTCCAACTCAGATAGCAGTCTGATGCTCTTGGGTATCTTGCCAGTAATTTGGTTATAAGATAAGTTCAATTCCCGTAATATGTGTCTGCCACACCATGAAGAATTTTGAATGAAGCTCGGAAGTTTGCCATTCAACTTGTTATTTGAGAGGTCTAATCTATGTAATATGCACATGCTCCCAAACAAAGACGGAACCTTGCCTTGTAGGTTGTTATTAGAGAGAGAAAGATATTCAATAGAGTTCATCGCTTTCCCAAATTCACCCGGAATGGGACATTCTAATAAGTTACTACTAATATCAATGATAAGTAGATTGGTGGTGAAGTTAGAAAGCCAGTACAACATAGGAGATGATTTTAACAAGTTATGACTGAGATCAAGGATTTGAAGCGAGGACAAAACATTCATTGTGGAAGCAGATGAAACAAGGAAACTTCTGTCTATAAGACTGCAGTTTCGTAGATAAAGCTCTTGCAGTTTAGAGCTTATATTAAAATTCCCTAGAAACATTGATGATGTTAGATTATTATTAGAGAGGTCGAGGATCTTAAGAGATGGAAAATTTGGGCATAAAGAAGGTGGCAAAGCTATATTATTGTGAGAAAGATAAAGTTCTTTAAGATGAAGGCTAAAGTTAAACAAGAATTGAAATGTTGATGATGTCAACGAATTAGAAGAGAGATCTAGGACGGTAAGGGAAACGGAATTGTTGGAAGAATGGGAATGAAACAAAGACTGAATATCATTATCCAAAAGATCATAATTATTCAGCCTCAACTCGCCCAAGTTTGGAATGAGCTTATTAATACTTTGCAATAGCCACTGGTGAGAGAAACTAACATTATGCAATGAACTCAGCTCAAGAATGGTTAAGGAATGGAGAGTAGTCAACCATTTTGCATCTTTAGCTTGTATATCAAAATTGCCAACTAGTCGGAGAGTATGGAGTAATGGAAGATTCCCTATGCGAAAAGGGATTGCTCCAGAAAGAGATTTTGAAATGTAGTTAGTCTCTTTCCTTGAATATGGAGGAGTTTGACATCCCAGACTGAGATATTGTAGCTTTATAAGATTCCCAATTTGAGATGGGATTTTTCCGGAAAGATAAAATAGTCCAAGATCGAGATACTGTAAGTGTTTCAGATTCCCAATCTGAATTGGAATTTCTCCCCAAAGAATATTTCTCCCAAGATCTAGATAGCGCAGTTGTAAGAGATTTCCAAGTGTAGAAGGAATCCTCCCCACAAAATGAGAATGAGAGAGATCGAGATATCTTAAGTTGGTGAAGAAGCCCGTGAACTCTGGGATGTAGCTCAGTAAAAAAAAGTTATTGTTGAGATCCAGATGTTGAATATATGGCAAGTGAATAAATGAAGTGACATTGATTGCACCTCTCAAATATGGTGTATATGGGTAGTTTCCATGGAGATCTAGTAGTTGCACATGACCAGTATGATTATTGCATTGAATGCGTTTCCATTTGCAGCAATCTGTATTATTGGTCCAAGTGGAGAGCATGCCAAAGTTATCTATGAGACCTTGTTTGAAGCTGAGGAGTGCTTGCCTCTCTCTATCTATGCACTTTGCTTCATCACTTTCGCTTGAGTTCTTCAATGTCCCAATAATTCCTGAGGCAAGCAAAGAAAGCAGGAGAAGAACATAAAATGTTTTGAGAAAATAAGCAGTCATTGTAGTTTTTCTGATATAAAATAATCTGAACTGAGGGAAGAGTAAACAAGAGTAGTATATTGGGAGAAACAAACTATGATTCCTTTATATTCATAATTGTAAGGACCAGTTGCGTCTTTCCTAAACTCTATGATATGCCTAATTTTTTTTTTTTTAATTTGGTTTTCTCCGGAATGAGAAAGATGATTGAATTTGTATGGTGTTAGATTATTATTATCTTCTCATTTCCAATCTATGGATAGGAAAATTAACCACACGAATAATCACATAATGAGGAAAATTAAAAATATTTCAGAAAAATCTTACTATTAGGCCCACCGAGTTAGAAAATTAGTGCACCAATAATGCAAAGGAAAAATAAAACTTTTGTCTTGAGAAAAAACAAGCTGTTGATTTCTTACTCTTTTTTTTGTTGATTAAAAATTAATTATATGATAAAAAATAAGATTGGTCCAAAAATCTCAAGTTATTGATTTCCTTATCAATAGCTTATAAATTTGAAACACATCGAAAAGAGAAAACATTGAACTAGTCCAAAAAAAAGACCTTAAACGACTAATTGTTGTATATAAATCCATTTGACGTGTTAGAAAAGATAAGCATGCTAGACATTTTGAAAAGATGAAAATGAGACTAGCCCAGGAAGTCCTTAAACCATTATTGTCATATTTGAATCCATTCTATGGGTTAGAAAAATTAAGCATATATCTTAGACACTTGAAACGAAGAAGACGAAATTGGTCCAAAGAACTTGAGGATTCTACTGTTCAAATCTATTTTACTATTAGCAAATTAAACACTTTACGAGAAAAGGAAAAAGAATGAAACATTCAAATTGCACAAAAAGTAAATTAAAACAAAAGTGTTACTACCGAGGGCGGGCAACCGACCGGAAAGGTTTGGACAAGGCCGAACTGGTGGAAGCAAGGCTGATATGTCCGATCGGGTGTCCCAGCCTAATATGTCTGATCGGATCTCTTAAGCACAACATGTCCGATCGGGCAAGTGTATAAAACTGTGGACTAGAAACAGCAGTTGAATGCTCATGAATGTGTAGTTAATGAGGTAACGGTCATTGTCGAGTATTTAAAGTGTGCATTGAAAGCCATTAACAGGTAAATTAATGGGTAATATTCTCTGAAATTATATAAATAGTAGTCAAAGGAGAAGGTAAACTCTCTGTTCTTTGATAATTATATAGACTTGCAAAAGCCCATTCTGACTTGAGCGTCGGAGTGTTTGCTGTAGGTCAATCCATTTGTGGGACGAAGAGGTGCGAGGAGAGCGAAGGAAGAATGACCGATCGGAGAAGGAGGAGTGTTTCCGGACGGAGGTAGCAGGAGCTTTCCCCGGTCTCATTCAGCAGAAACATTTTGGCGCCCACCGTGGGGTCGAGGATAGTTGAAGACAACCTTTACGACCATAAAGATGGAGCAGGACCCGACAACGTTTTTACAGGAGACGAGAAGGAGAGTGGAAGCAATGCAGGCAGAAATTGAAACCCTTAGAGCCGAGCGTGATGCGGTCGGAGGGGCGCAGGCTAATCGTCCAGCCTCTGCACGCACTCAGGCACCGCCATTTGTGGAAATGCCAGAAACCGAGCCAAACTCAGAGGAAGACACAGATCCCACCCATAATAGTTATCATCAGGGAGAGGAACAAAGTGAAGCTGGCTCGCATCGAACCGCAAACCGTCCGGCCCCAGCCGGTCGGGCTAGAGCATTGCATCCGTTCACAGCGACGATCATGGAGGAGCAGATTCCGGATAGAGCGTTTCTGGCCTTGGAGAAGTATGATGGCTCGGGGGATCCGGAGGAGCATTTGAGATCTTTTGTTGACGCCATGACCATTTATTCCCCCAGGGAAAATGTGTGGTGTAGAGTTTTTTCCTTGTCAATAAAAGGAGAAGCATTAGCTTGGTTCCACTCGTTAAGACCTTGAACCATCAACAACTTTGCCACTTTAAGGGATATGTTCGAACGACAGTTTTCGGCGGGTAGAGCGCGAAATCTAATGTATCTAGAGTTGACCAACATAAAGCAGGAGAAGGGAGAGAGTCTTAAGGATTTCATGGACAGGTTCAACAGAACCGCTCGGCAAGTAAGGGGGGTAGGCAAGAAGTTTACCATTAGTACTCTGACTACTGCGCGGAGGCCTTCCCCGTTTGTTGAACACTTGTTCGCAGAACCCCCTTTAACCCTAGACGAGTTGCAAGAGAGGGCCGCTCGGTTCATTAGAATAGAAGAAATGAGGGCGGTCCAAAGGCGGTAGCAGGAGCCAAGCTCGAGTTCGGGGCACGAGAAGAAGGAAGGTAAGAAGTCGTTCGTACCAAGCGAACGGCCGAAGGGCCAGAAGTTTAGAGATGGCCCGAAGGGGGTAGCTACGAACGGTACACCCCGTTAAACATGCCGAGGGCCAAAGTATTGGAAGAGGCCCTAAGTGCAGATTTGATAAAGGTAAGACCCTCCCGGTCATCACCCAAGGCGGATGGAACTAAACATTGCACCTATCATTTAAACATAGGGCATAACACTGAAGACTGCACGGTGTTGAAGGATAAGGTGGAAGAACTGATCCGGGCGGGTCATTTGAGGAAGTTTATTAAGGAGGAACGAAAGACGAGAAGTCCACCCAGAAGGACTAGGGTGGAGAGAAGTGACAGGAGAGAGGACAGGCGTCCCGACCGTAGGCGGAGTAGAAGTCGCAGCCATGACCGATCGCTGCGGGGAACGATAAACACCATCTCGGGTGGATTTGCGGGAGGGTCGTCGGCGTCCGCGAGGAAGAGAAACCTGAGGGAGCTTAAAAGCGTCCACAAGGTAGATGTGAGAAAGCGCTCTATGCCGCCAATCACGTTTACGGATGAGGATTTCCACGCTCCCGATCCGGATGAGGACGACCCGATGGTAATAACGGCGGTTATTGCCCGATATAGTGTGGGAAAGGTGTTGGTGGACCAGGGCAGCTCTGTTAACATTTTGTATTCGAAAACATTCATGCAGATGGACATATCCGAAGATCTGATCGCCCCGTACAACGAGCAGATAGTAGGATTTTCGGGGGAAAGAGTAGATACCAGAGGGTATGTGGATCTCAGAACGTGTCTGGGAACCGAACGGAGTAAGGAGGTAAAAACTAGGTTTTTGCTGGTAGATGCGAATACCTCTTATAATGTGCTGTTAGGACGATCGTGTTTGAATGCGTTCGGGGCAATTGTTTCCACACCCCATCTCACGCTAAAATTTCTGCTGGATAATGGAACCATTTGCACCGTTCAGTCCGATCAGAGGATCGCTCGAGAATGTTATATGGCGGGATTGAAGGTTCGGCCATCGTCATCAGATCCACCCAGCCGGCAGAGGAGAAGACGATCGGAGGTAGCCATGGCAGACTTAGACCCAAGGAGTAATACTGACGATCAGATAGAACCGATGGGAGAGACAAAGCCCTTCGGCCTAGGGCAGAAGGAAGAGCAAGTTACGACCATCGGGAGTGAGTTGGAGGAGGATCAGGCCAGATTAATTGGCACTTTGTTGAAGAAAAACCAAGACTTATTTGCTTGGACTGCAGTTGATATGCCAGGAATCCACCCAAAGGTTATGTCGCACAAGCTGGCATTGTTCAGAGAGGCCCGACCGGTGGCCTAGAAGAAGAGAAGATTGGGGGAAGAGAAGCGGTCGGCAGTTGCAGTCGAGGTAAAGAAGTTGTTGGAAGCAGATTTCATCCGTGAAATCAAGTACACAACGTGGCTGGCGAACGTTGTGATGGTGAAGAAGATGAACGGGCAGTGGAGAATGTGTACGGATTTCACAGATTTAAATAAAGCTTGCCCCAAAGATTCTTATCCACTACCAAGTATTGATGCGTTAGTGGACGGGGCTTCAGGGTTCCATGTGCTAAGTTTCCTGGATGCATATTCAGGATACAATCAGATCCCTATGTTTCCCCTAGACAGCGATAAGACAACGTTTATCACCGAGCGAGCGAATTACTGCTATGATGTTATGCCGTTCGGGTTGAAGAACGCAGGAGCTACTTACCAACGGCTCATGGATAGGGTCTTTGCCGACCAGATTGGCAGATGCATGGAGGTGTATGTAGACGATATGGTGGTGAGGAGTCACTCGGTTGAAGACCATGTGAGAGATCTTGCAGAAGTGTTCCACCAAGTGCGCAAGTATAACATGCGCCTTAATCCGACCAAGTGTACCTTCGGGGTGCCGGCGAGAAAATTTCTGGGATTCCTGCTAACAACTAGAGGAATTGAGGTGAACCCCGACAAGTGCAGAACAATATTGGAAATGAGGAGTTCGCAGAAGTTGAAGGAGGTCCAGAGGTTGGTGGGGAGACTGACTTCATTATCTCGTTTTATTCCCAAGTTAGCCGAGCGGATAAAACCGATCGTGAGAATTATGAAGAAGAGTTCGGGTACTGATTAGGACGACCAGTGTGAGCAAGCCTTTAACGAGGTACAATGCATATTGGTCAGCCCACCGGTCATGGGACGACCCGATACGGGGTATCGATTACAGCTATTCTTGGCGGTTTCGGAGGACACGGTCAGCTCGGCATTGGTGTAAGAGCAACCTGAGTTCAAACTCGTGTACTTTGTCAATCGAACGTTGCAACTGGCAGAGACTAGGTACAAGCGAGTCGAGAAGATAACTTTGGCAGTAGTAATGGCGACGAGGTGCTTAAGGCCATACTTCCAGAGTCATCAAGTGATAGTGCGAACAGATCACCCGACCGCGAAAATCCTGCGTAAGCCAGATCTGGCAGGGAGGATAGTAGGATGGTCTGTGCAGTTGTCGGAATTTGGGCTCCAATTTGAGCCAAGAGGGTCGATCCGAGGGCAGCATCTGGCCGACTTTGCGATCGAGTTACCAGAGGAAGAAGAAGGGCACTATGAGTGGATTCTCTATGTGGACGGCTCTTCGGAAAAATCTGGTGGTGGAGCAGGCATTGTGTTGGAAGGGCCGGACGACTTTGTCGTGGAACAGGCAATTGTCTTTCGGTTCAAGATAAGTAACAACCAGGCCGAATACGAAGCAGTGATAGCTGGGCTCGAACTGGTTAAGGACTTGGGGGCAGTTTCGGTCAGATGCCGAACGAATTCTCAATTGGTGGTTGGACAGTTGACGGAGAACTTCCAAACTAAAGATGATCAGCTGCTTCGTTATTTTCATAAGGTGAAGGAGTTGGTGAAACAATTCTGGACGGTGGAATTTCAGCATGTGCCGAGGGAGTAGAATGCGAGGGCGAATATCTTGTCTAAACTCGCCAACAATAAGGGGAAGGATGACTTGTCGTCGGTCATAAAGCAAGTTAGGATGAACCCATCGGTGGAATGTTTGGCAGTCCACGAGATCTCTGCTCGGCATGACTGGAGGAAGGATATCAGAGAGATCATTCAAAGGCAGGAGAGTGGAATGCATGTTCAGGCAGCTGAGGCAAAAAAGGCCGCTCGGTATTTGCTGATAGGAGATGATCTTTACAAAAGGGGCTTCTCCTTTCCCCTATTGAAATGTGTATCTTCGGAGGAAGCCGAGTATGTGATGAGGGAGCTGCATGAGGGGGCATGTGGAATGCATACAGGGCAACGAGCTTTGCGTGTCAGGGTGATACTAGCGGGCTATTTCTGGTCGACGGTAGAAAAGGACTGCGAAGAATTTGTGCATAAATGTTTAAAATGTCAGGAGCATGGCAAGAATTTCCATCTCCCACCGGTTGAGTTGCATAGTTTGATGTCCCCTTGGCCGTTCGCGCCGTGGGGAGTAGATATTGTTGGGCCCTTTCCGGTGGTCCGAGCTCAAAAGAAATTCCTACTGGTGGCGATTGATTATTTCACTAAGTGGGTGGAAACTGAGTCGCTCGCAACGATCACGACCGCGAGAGTTCAGAAGTTCATATGGACGCTCGTATGTAGATTTGGAATTCCCAAGGTTATAGTTACGGACAACGGGTGGCAATTCATTGATAAAGGATTGGGAGAGTTTTACAAGAAGTTGGGAATTAAGCATGTCACTAGTTCGGTTGAACATCCACAAACGAACAACCAGGTAGAAGCGGCCAACAAAGTAGTCGTCTCCGAGTTAAAGAAAAGGTTGGGAGATGCTAAAGGAGTCTGGGTGGAGCAACTGCAGGAGGTTCTGTGGGATATCGCTGCACCCCGCACGACACAACTGGGGAAACCCCGTTCAGCCTAACGTATGGAATGGACGCGATGTTGCCGGTCGAAGTAGGGGAACCTACCATATGAAGGGGAATACAAAGCTTATAAGATAATAATGATGAGATGCGGGTAGAGTTGGATACCCTGGATGAACGAAGAGAGGTGGCTATGATCCGAGCGGAAGCTAAAAAGAGACTGTTGGCGAGGCGCTACAACACCAAGGTCAAGCCACGATAATTTGTTGAAGGGGATCTTGTGTGGAGAAAAATGGCTGAGGCCCGACGAAATCGATCGGCGGGAAAGTTGTCCGCGAATTGAGAAGGCCCTTTCAGAGTGGTGGAGAACTTACAAAATGGTGCGTACCACCTTGAGCACCCGAAGGGAAGGACTATACCCCATACATGGAACGCGTCCCATCTAAAGTTTTATTTCAGCTAAGAGATTTGTACTTATCATTTTATATCAATAATACATTATGTTTATCACACGAAAATTTTCGTCATGTGTTAACAGCCGAACGGGTGAGGTAGATTTCTTTCGTGAACTCTCACCTTGGTCCTAGGGCACGCTTCTAGAGAGCTCCTAAGACCTAAACCGAGCGGGTGAGGCAGATTTCTTTCGTGAACTCTCACCTTGGTCTTAGGGCACGCTTCTAGAGAGCTCCTAAGACCTAAACCGAGCGGGTGAGGCAGATTTCTTTCGTGAACTCTCACCTTGGTCTTAGGGCACGCTTCTAGAGAGCTCCTAAGACCTAAACCGAGCAGAACTCGTACAAGGCAAACCAAGCATGAAACGGACAAGCTATGCACGAAAAGACAAGTACGACAGGAAAGTGCAATAGACGCAAAGAAAGGAAAAGGGCAAAAGAAACTTGAATTTTCATTAAACTTCAAAAAATGTTACAAGATCAAGTGCAATAAATCCCTAAGTCTAACACTTAGGATTGGCCTTCAGCTTCAGCTTCACTGGTCTCTCCAACCGCTTCGACGGCAGCGTCCACATTTTGGACGACCGGAGGAGAGGATGGGGGAACGTGGATTGGAACTAGTTTGTTATCCACCACCATCATGCTCACATCCAAGCGGGGATCGTCAGTAGGCACTTGGAAGAGAAGATTACACTGGGCGAGGGCCTTATCAAACTCGAGCAGATGCTCGTTTACCACCTCATCGCCCAGAAGCTTGTTTTCGGCCTCCAACTTCGTCACCCGATCCTGGAGAGAGTCCCGCTCGGCCGTCATCTTCGTGAGGGAAAAGGTGGCCTTCTGGAGGTCGAGTTTAGCATCGTCCAAAGACCGTTGCATACAACGCTGAGTAGTGCGAGCCTCGGCCAACAGAGTGCTGGCTTATTTCTTGTCTTTAGCTGCGATCCGCTCGGTCTCGGCCAGCCGAAGGGTAAGGTCCTGGTTGGCCTTGAAGGTGAAATCAAACTTCTCTTAGAGAGCTAGAAGTTCAGCGGAAGCATAGGCTCTCTTCTGGGCGGCATAAGACAAACACATGGCCGACCGCGCTGTCAACTCCAGAGCCATGTTGGAGGCCTCTTCCTCGGTCATCCCACTGACTAGGGCCTTTTCCTCAGCAAAAAGGTCGAAATGGAGGCACTTGGCCACCCATGAGTTTGGACTCAGCAGACTGGGGAGAGGAGGCCCGTCGGGCAAACTCCTCTTAGCATGCTTAGACTCGCCGAAGTCTCCCGAGCGGCCTTTCGTTTCCCTTTCTTCTTCGGGGGAGACTCGCGTAGGAGAGCCTGATCGGCCACGACCTCGACCGGGGGTGGAGGAATGGAAGCCTGTTGGACTGGACGGGAAGTGGCAGGTCTCGCGACGGTGGATGGGAATGGGACGAGCTCCCGCCCGGTTTTCTCACCTCGCCCCCCCTCTGAGCGAACATGCGGGCGAAGGTGCTGTTCTTTGACGGATCCATCTTCGATAGATAATCTGCAAAGCGGAAGAAAATTTAGATAAGTTCCAAATGGCTGCTCAACGAAAGGCGATCAAAAATAGCTTACTGAACACATTACATGGAAGATTTTTGTTGCCCAGAAAACTGATCAGAACACGGAAAGAGGATTTAGGGTGTAGCTGACAAAGCTGATTAATCAAGTCCAGGTCCTCGGGGGCCATCTGGGGCTTAGGCCAGGAAAGGACCTTCCGGGGATCTCGGGTCCAGTAAAAAGGAAACTTGGCCTCTATGGTCGGGGAGCAAAAGCTCTGGTATCCGGTTTCCGTCGGCACGACTTTAAAGAAGTGACCTTTAAAGTCCTTATAAGAGTTGTTGTAAAGGTTTAGTAGGTGCTTGTTCCCGATCGTCCGAAGTGAGACCCAAGGTTTGGACGGGTGAGGTTGTACATGAAAGAAGTAAAGGAAGGCGGCAGGAGTCGGCTTAAGAGCTAAACCGGAGCAAATGGCAGAGAACGCTTGCATAAAAGCCCAACCGTTCGGGTGAAGCTGTGTGGGAGCCAAGTTAAGTGTCCTCAGTACACCCATTTGGAAGTCAGAGAAGGGGAGAAGCACCTTCAAGTCTTTGAACATCGTGGCATAAACATAGAAGAAGTCGGTGGGGTAGTTGCTCCGACCGTGGCAGACGCGCTCGGTCCTCTAACAGATGGCCAGTTTGAAATGCCTGGCTTCGGCAGCCGTCTTCACCAGACGGATGTGGCTGATTAAATCGTGGAAGGATTGGCGATGGTAAAAGGAAGAGGGAATTTGCCTAACTTCGTGAGGCACCCAGTCGTAGCCGGGGACAGGTGACCAAGCTCGGGGCTTCCCATCCCAAGCGCCGGTTGAGTCTATGTGGATGGTAACTTCGTCAAGAGCATCACTATCAACCAAGAGATTGGAGGAATTTCCCGAGGGCGAGGCCCTAGCGCCAGGACCGGTAAAGGCAACCAAAGATGAAGATGGACTGGCAATATCATCGTTAGCATACCCCCTACCCTCGTCGTCGGAGAAATCAGAAGACATGGTTACCTGAGACGGAGGACGAAAAGAGCAGAGGAAGATTCAGAAGGAGAGGCTGGCGACGGTGAGAAGATTGAATTGAAAATTAGGGTAAAAGTATGGGTACTTATACGAAGATTAAAACCGGCTCAACTGATATATTCGAAGCGTCAAACGTCAAGAGATCTGACGGTCTGAGAGGCGTGACGTTCTAGTGATAAAAAGATTTGACGGTCTGAGAGATGTGACGTTTCAGTCATAGAGAAATTTGACGGTTCAGGTGGTAAGATGTTTCATTTATCACATTTCCCGCTTTAAAGTTACAGCCATGACTTTACAATTCTCAACAGAGCAAATGCGAGCGTGTTAAAGACTTGGTTAGACAGAGAAAGAGAAAGGCCGAACAGAGGTCACTTCAAAACCCTACGCAAAAGTATTTTTGCTAGGGCTTGGGGGACTTGTGTTACTACCGAGGGCGGGCAACCGACCGGGAAGGTTTGGACAAGGCCGAGTGGGTGGAAGCAAGGCTAATATGTCCGATCGGGTGTCCCAGCCTAATATGTGCGATTGGATCTCTTAAGCACAACATGTCCGATCGGGCAAGTGTATAAAACTGTGTACTGAAGACAACAGTTGAATGCTCTTGAATGTGTAGTTAATGAGGTAACGGTCATTGTCGAGTATTTAAAATGTGCATTGAAAGTCATTAAGAGGTAAATTAGTGAGTAATATTCTCTGAAATCATATAAATAGTAGTCAAAGGAGAAGTTAAACTCTCTGTTCTTTGATAATTATATAGACTTGCAATAGCCCATTCTGACTTGAGCGTCGGAGTGTTTGTTGCAGGTCAACCCATTTGTGGGACGAAGAGGTGCGAGGAGTGCGAAGGGAGAAGGACCGATCAGACGAGAAGGAGTGTTTCCGAGCGGAGGTAGCAAGAGTTTTCCCCGGTCCCATTCAACAGAAACAAAAAGGAATAAATAATTTAGAAACACAATTACTAGCTTGCAAAGTTCAAAAAACTATTTGGCAACATTTATGTTGACAATTGGTCGGCTGGTTGGTTTTTCCCTCATTTACGTTCTAAATACAAGAAAAAGATAAATTTTCAATACTACATTTAATAATACTAAATATAAATATATAAAAAAAAACAGAATTCATATAGATATATGGAAATTAGTTGTTATTTTAGCATAAAAGAGTTCCATCGTTCTTTGGCAAACATTAGATACATTAGTTTCTTATGTTTTATATACTTGATTAATTTGGATCATGCGTCTATGTTGTCCATGTTTGACGCTATCCATGTCCGATACTTTATAATATTTTATCAATATTTATTAATGAAATATTGAATCTATAAAATAGTGGTTATTATAAATGAATAATTTTACTGGTATAGATTTAAAATAAATAATTTAAGTTATAATATAAAATTATTTCAAACAATTTAATGTTTTTATAATATCAAAGTTTATAATTGAGAATAAAGATTATTTGTAAATTGAAACTAACCAGAATACCAAAATAAAGTGAAAGATATAAGAAAAACAGTTTAAGATGTTTTATATTTTTTCCATGTTGTGGAGATATGGTATGAAATGCACAATAAGGTGAATGGAAGATGTAATGTAATGATAGGATGACAAACCTTTATATTCATTTAACACGTATCAAAAGAGTAAATTCAAAAGAGTAAAATGATGATAAAAGATTGAAATTTTGTATTTTTATGACAAAAAAAGAGTAGAAAGAAAATAAAGAGTGTCAAATAATGAATGTAAAACTATGATTTTGTATTTAACTCCTATTAATTATGATGTGTTTCCTTCATACACAAACATTCTTCATGACATTTCAAACTATAACTTATTAAGTTTCTATATACACGAAAATCATCAATTGTATAAACTAATATCACAAACATATAAAGGAAATCCATCAAATGTATTGATCAATGTGGACATGGATGTTATTGTTTTCTTATTTTTCTAACTTACTTTGCAAGGTAGAAAACTATGAAGATGAATGAAAACTACACTTAGTTCACATGATGTGTATATTATTTCAAAGCATGAGTTGGGTGGAATTAGAACTTTAAGATGTGTGACTGGATGAATGGGTTATAATGAGTTAAAACTTTAAAACCTAGGTTTGAAGAAATTAACCACGCCCATAATGAAACTAGTTCAAAATATCTAAATGTAATGACAGTCTTAGTCCGCTCTGAAATAGAAAATCAGTTCACAAATAACACAGAAGGAAAAATAAAAATATTCCTAAGAAAGCAACAACCTATTTATCGTACATGATGGTTGAAAAAGAGAAAAAGGAAATTAGTCCGAAAATATCAATTCATTAATTTCCCCAATTGAATCCATTTTATAAGTTAGAAAATTTATCACATATTTAAAAGAGGAAAAATGTAGCTAGTCTAAAACTCATACGCTGTCAATTGTTCTATCAGAATATTTTATGGGTTAGGAAAGTTAAGTATGCTAGACACTTTATGGGTTAGAAAATTACAGATGTTAGACATTGGAAAAGAAGAAATGAAAGTGGTCCATAAAGACTTTATAAGCTATTGACTATTGACTATTGTATTCCATTTTATGCGTTAGAAATTTAAGCATGTTAGAAAACAAAGAAGAAAATGAAACTGGTTCAATTACCTTAAGGTATTGGTTGTCCTAATTAATTGAATCCATTTTATAAGTTAGAAAACTGTGAACATTTAATCCTCAAACATGCATCTATTATGAATATATTAATATTTTGATTTGACATTCTTTATATAAATTCATACACAAATTTTCCATTCATTTGATGTAGAAGAAAAATTCCCTTAAAAAATGTCCAAAATATTCATCAAGTGATTTTGTTGATAATGAATATTTTCCTTTCTAACGCAGTGAATGAAATTTATTGTTAATTGAAGAAAAATTCAACATTATATGCATGTATTTTTTTTTATAGGCAAAATGTTTATATATATATTTACATATGTATATGAAAAACTAGGGGTACTCAACTCACAATAGATTCTAACTTTACAAAGATATGTAACAGACCACAATCTTCCTATAAGTATCTATCTCACCCAGGTTGGTGACATGTATCCATGTAGAAGACTTAGGCTAAGTCATTCAGAATTTTCATATATGAAGCTTTGTTATTACACAAGGGCTGTCTGTACACATTCAACATCCCTAAACAATATTAGAGATATGCTGTAATTATTTAAGAAACTTCTATATCTTAGAAAAGAAAGAAAATATTGTCACTTTAAAGAAGTCAGACTTAAACTTCTTGAAAGATTTAGCATACGACTTTAACAAAAACGGTTGGCTTTACCCTACTAATGACAGCCAACTTACAAGATCTCTTGGATTTGTACTATAGTAATGCTGAAAGACTTGATGTATAGGTTTCAAATGGAATACTTGGCAAATTAATCTAAAGACTAGTAGAGATTTTGTGTTACCACAGTTACAATAAAGTATCCATTAGTATTTTTAAACATTCTTGAAGGTAATTAACGAGGACTAGATATATAAAAGTGACTTATTCAGATAAAGGATATTTTAATCCTACTATTGTCATTAAAGTTATATATTCCTTATCACCGACATAAGCATCGGATTACTTTCAAGTATCACTCCCCATGATTTATTATACCAGACTTGGCGAAATAATACCATACTTGGAGTTCAGATCAATTTCATACAAGAACAATTATTCTTTCAAATTGATTCCTTTGAAATATTTATTCAAATATTTATATATATAATATAACACGGTTGTCAATATTTTTTTTTCTTTCCTACAAACATTTTATCACAAAAAAGATATATCATCATCAAGAAACGTATATCATCTTAAAGAGATCTTTATGATGAAAGTCTTCTACGCAATTTCTTAAAAATAATTTCAAAGTAGAACCTTTTACAACACATTATGAAAATACAACATATGAAGAGTCACTTACTTCAAATTTGAAATAGGATACACAGAAAAAGGTCAACAACAAGCCACCTGCAAAACAATGTAAAAATAAAATAAAATTGATTGGTATAAATAGTAAAATTATAAGAGAGTAATTTCCCAGTTTTCTTTCAATAAATAAACAATTTTTTAGTTCACATTAATTCAACTTTATTCTTAATGCCATCCTTGCAAAATCTTATTATACATAATGCTGATTATTATACATGTGTTTTTTATCATCATAATCATCGATTTTAGTTTAGTGGTGTGCATTCAAATTTGAAATCTACGTCTATGAATCGGGATTAATAGGTCAATATCTAATCAACAATCCAAATTTCACAATGAAGATATAAAAATAATGAATTATAAGAACTTTATCGTACCTAGGGTAGACCGAACGGTCAACATTCAGCACTGTTCGGTCCATCCATTCAGGGTCGTTGGGTCCATCCGCTACGGTTAACCGGGTCAAAGATTGGGCCGCAATTGGGACAACGCTTAAGCCATTATTGGGCCAATAGTCCAACAGGTGATAAAATCAAAGAATATCTAATTAAAGATATTGATAAGCAGGTTATAAACAACCAACCGAATTTTCAGGTAATCTGTTTATATCTTATTCTGTTTATATTTTATTGGGCTTATATCATCTCAGAATCCATGAGGTAAATTATAAATATAAAGTTAGGGCCGAAAGCAAGGTACGTTCTATTCACGCTCAATTCATACTCCAATACGTTTCACTCACACTCAACCCATTCTCAAATACTCAAATAGTGATAACCGTTCACTAAACATTCAATTAAGAGCCAACACTCTTCAAATCACACGCCTAACTTGGACGTCAGAGTGCCTTTTGCAGGTACCTGCCCCCTCGTCCAGAAGGAGACTGACCGGTCCACACTAATACCGATCTGGCAACAATAGTAGATTGAAGGTGACCGAGCGGTCCAGGTTGAAGAAAGGCAGACGATCCAGACGTTCAAAAGCGGGAAAGACACATCAACATGTTAGTCTCTTGGTCTCGAAAATATTTGCAGAAACATTTTGGCGCCCATCGTGGGACCGGGGGCATCCCATTGAAATCGTAAGGAACCAGGACTAGCGCTCGGTCTCGACATCGCTACTTCGGATCAACAACAAGAATTCTCATCAAAGCGCTACACTACTTAATGTAAAAAACAATCCAATACCAAAAGTATCAAAATATAAACTTAAACTAAACCAAAGTAATGTTCAACAAGAAATATAAGTGTTCCTTGCTCCATCTTTGCAGAAGATAAGTTGTCCACTCCTGCCTTATCTGCCTAATTGTGTCCTCTGGTATAGGAGATGTACTCTTGAAGCGTTGCAAAATGAAGAAAGATTCATTATGGTTTCATATATGTTTAAAGATGAATTTGATTTGTAATGTATTCAAGGTATGCATCATTACCTCATTCCAGTCATCTGTAATGACAGCTCGAATGATGGTCTTAATCCAACACATGACATAGAAGCCACATTACCATGAATCTAGTTGCTTGTTACACTAAAATGACAAACTAAATAGTCAAGAATTTAGATCATTCAATAACATAGAAAATGAATTAGAAGTATAAATGACTTACAACCTTTGGATACAAAATTTGAACTAGTTAACCTCGAGATTTACCAATAACTCTATTTAGATTGAAAACACAAAGTAAAATTAATATAACTATATTTATCATAAAAGTTTAAGGTGAACATCAAATTCAAAGTCATTTTTGGAGAAACACTTACATTTGAAGCATGGTTCTCAAGTCAGTTTTCATCTTCTTGTGCAGCGAACAAAACTATATAATTTTACATTGTTTGGGAATGATGACCATCAGCTACCAGTGCGACCTTCATGAATCACAAATAGTTAGTTAACTAATTAAGTAAACTTTAATGAACTTATACATATAACAACACCTACCCATCAATGTATGGCACAAGGTATACGTCTCTTTTTGACTCATCCATCCATGTTTGCAAATAATGTTGTTTGCTTTCAAGTGTGTTACCAGAAGGTTGAATGGTCTGAGGTTCAACAAACCCATCCATGTACCTAAAACAACAAAGTTAAGTTGTTAGAAACTAGGAATCTAAATAAAACTAATATGGAAGACAAAATTAACTATCTTACATGCACCACAGTTGAATGATGCAAATATTCAAACATCCTGTCTCCCCCAATTACCTCCAATGCATATTCAATGTGATATATACTGGCACATGGGGGGAGACCAAATACTCTGAAATCCCAGTATAGTTCTAATGGTGCTCTCTTCACCTGGGTAATCTTGTCATTACTTTGATAGAGGATCATCCTCTACTGCAGCCATCTCATCATCTTCATGTATGACTGTATCATGAATCGATTGCTTTTGAGGATGTGTGAACTGAAGATAAGAATTTCAAAGTTATCAATAAATATTTTTAAATTTAACATAAAAATACTAATAACAAAGACATTATACCTGTGGAGTAGCAATGTGTGACATGATCAATGCTCTAGGCCAAGCTATAAATGATCCTATGGCCTCCCCCACAAAATGAATTTCTGGAGTGGGTACAGGAACCTAAGCCGGGGATCCCGAACCTCGTCAATCGTCACACGCATGTGGTGGGGTAATATGGGAACACATGAATAGTCTGCCCTCCCTCAAGCACTTGTCCGACAGCCACAATGCGTGGGGGATCCCCATCAACCAACAACTCATATTGACCCTATACTGACTAGGTTCTACAGTAGAGCATGATCCTCTAGTTGACACGAGGTGGTGTGGGAGCTTCAGCGGGCCCCATGGTGCCCTGCGTCATGGAATGCAGCTTCTCTTCAAGCACTCTTTGTATTTCTTTTTGTTCTTGTAGTTGCTCCATGAATCGTTGCTCCATTGATCTCATGCTTTGGTTGAGTCTTTCCTCCCACTGAAGATCCATGCCTTAGTGCCTCCTGACTCATTGATTGAGTGTTTTTCTATGTAGGGCCAAAGTAGTCACAGACCAATCGCCCCAGGAACTCCATGTACACATCCTGGGTGCTCGGGCTTTCCAATGGCCGTTGTTAGAATGTCGTCCCTACCTTGGATAGCAAATGTTCCCTGAGTCTGCTGCTCAACCAACTCATCCTGCACATAAAAAAAACCAAGTTACTTAGAAGACATGCTATGATAAATACACAATCAAACAATGTTTAGAATTTGAACTTACAATTCTTTGTGAGATCAAGGCAGCTGAGGAAGATGTCATGTTCCCATCAGATTTAGTCCGAGCAGCCTTCCATAGCTCGTACCTAGCAGGTGCAGGTGCTAGGTCCGGGGACTCAAGCCCCAAGGCATCCGCTTGAGACTTTCTAATTTTCTTTTCCAGTTTTGCATAACCACCTCGTGATAACAAGTGTGGTGCATCATTTAGCCTTTGCCTTTCTTGGGCGGCTAACCTTTTACCCTGTGAAACCATGTATATTCATAAGTGTAAAATCATAAAAACTCAATGAAAGACTTTGTAGATGTTAAGAAACATACCTTCCATTCCTCAGACTCTCTAGATGCACGAAACTGTATCCACTCCTCCTGTGAAGGTATAATGCTGACATGGATTTTCATGTTGTCTGTCTCCAAAGACATATAGTCGTGTTAGCCTTGTCTTGAAATCCCTCCATCTTATCGCTATATGCGATAACACTTTCTTTCTAATCTGTATTGTGTTTGGAATATCATAATGTTGCTGTTTAAAACAAAAAACATGTTAATGACATAATAAGATAAAAGAAATAAGCATATCAAAATTCTTTTAAGTAAACATACCTGAATATCTTGCCATAAGAGGTTCTTCTCGACCTCTGGGACGTCATCCCAAGATGCATGAAGGATAGAGACATGACTTTTTGCTAACTTACCCAGATAACTCCTAAACCTATCAGCATTTGGCCTGATGCCTGACCTGATTTGGGGTTCTCCTCTGCCCATCAACACGTCCGGATGTCACATTGGCAATCGTGACGCCTCGACCACGTCTGGTCTGTCAAGATCCTAAGTCTAAGGCCGACATACCTGAAAAATATATACAAGGTTAGTAATAATTCAAATATGATGAAACTACATATAAAGTCATTACAAAAAATATCACAACCTATTAAGATATATTTTTCTCCCAGATCCCTTCATTATGATCACTACGAATTGCTTGGATGTCATGAGCAACATCATCAACTGAGTCTTCAATGGGTCTTGATGCAACAGATGTTGTCTCAAGTATATCAAGAGAATCTTCATCATCATATCCTTGCATATTTTTTCCTTCTAAAACCACTGACCATTTTTTATTCGCTGGATCATTTACGTAGAATATTTGTCTTGCTTGACTAGCCATGATAAATGGTTCATCAGTGTAATTCATCTTGTTCAAGTCTACCAATGTGAAACCAAAGTCATCTGTCATGACACCAGAATTTATATCAACCCATTTACACTTGAAAACTGGGACTCTAAAAGTGACATAATCAACTTCCCATATTTCTTGTATTATTCCAAAATAACTCATGGATGCTGTGATTGGATTTTTGTCTTTAGAACTAGCAAAGTGCACAGCCTCAGCTTGTAGTGTGACGCCACTATTTTGAACTCTACTTTTGTCATCTTCTACCTTTGTCTGAAAAGAAATATTGTTTATATAGTACCCACCATATGTAATGACATCTGTGTTCGGCCCACGAGATAACCTCAATAAACTTTCAGAAACATGTGGAGTCGCATAAATCTTTTTCTTAAACCATTGTAAGAAGGTTTTCACATGTTCATTAAGATGCCATTTTTCAGTCATTCTTGGGTTTGCTGCCTTTATTTCATTAACGTGTCAGAAATGTAAGGAATCACATCAACAATGTTGTTTAAGATGTACAAATGAGCTTGGTCAACTTCTTTTCTGCTAACACTTTGAATTCTCACACCTCGAACACCCTTACCTTCACATTTTCCTTCATGTCTGCTCTTGGGAAGACCACTGGTTCACAAGATGGCATATAACTTGAACAAAATTCAATGGCTTCTTCTGCAACGTATCGCTCTATGATTGAAGCTTCTGGTCTATACTGATTCTTGACATATCCCTTTAAGATCTTCATGTATCTTTCAACTGGGTACATCCACCTTAAGAAGACCGGCCCACATATTCGAATTTCTCTGACTAGATGAACAATCAAATGTACCATGATATAAAAAAAAGGTGGAAAATACATCTCTAATTGACATCGTAGTCTTATTCCTTCATTTTCCAATTCATCTAAACCTCGAGGGTCAACAACTTTCTTGCAAATGGCATTAAAGAAAAACTCAGACGTGTCAGAATACCCCTAACAGAAGGAGGTAATATGCCTCGAATAAAAGGTAACAATTGTTGCATCAATACATGACAATCGTGAGACTTTAAACCAACTAACTTTAACTCTTGCATAAACAAGGTTACTAATATTTGAAGAATAACCTTGTGGAACCTTCACACTTCTTAAACAGTTACAAAAACTTTTTTTTTTTTTTAGAAAGTGTGACAGGCTGGGGGCAGATAGGTGCGTCTTCCTATTATCTGTGGATGTAACTCAGATCGGATTCCCATGTCAGCCAAATCTTGTCGTGCTTTTATTCCGTCTTTGCTCTTCCCTTTGACGTTTAATAAAGTTCCGATGACACTGTCACAAACATTTTTTTCAACGTGCATCACATCAATACAATGTCTAACATCAAGTTCACACCAATACGGAAGCTTAAAAAATATTGATCGTTTCTTCCAAATGTTTTTTGCAAGGTACTTTTATGATGTTTTCCAAACACAATGTCAATGTTTTTGACTTCGTTGTACACCTCTTCACCATTCCGGGGTCTGCACACAACCTCATCCTCAGCACTTCCATTAAATGCTTTTTTCAATCTACGATAAGGGTGATTACGAGGAAGGAATTTTCGATGTCTTGTATATACCGTCTTCTGACCATGCTTCAATTGAAGGTAACTAGTGTTTTCTTCACATATGGGACATGCAAAATGACCTTTAACACTATAACCGCTCAAGTTTCCATACGCTGGGAAATCATTTATAGTGCAAAACAACATTGCACGCAAACGGAACTGTTCCTGAACATGTGAATCAAACACGTCGACCCCTTCTTCCCACAACAATTTCAAATCATCAATTAAAGGTTTTAAGTAAACATCAATGTCATTTCCAGGTTGTCTAGGACCCGATATCATCATGGACAACATCACATATTTTCTCTTCATGCACAACAAAGGAGAAAGATTGTAAATCATCAACATAACTGGCCATGAACTGTGTTTGCTACTTAAGTTTCCATAAGGATTCATACCATCAGTTGCAAGTGCAAGTCTTAAGTTTCTTGGATCTGCACCAAATTCTGGAAATTTTTCATCAATCTTTTCCATTGTGGTGAATCAGGGGTGTCGAAGAAGATTATCGCACTTTTTTCGAGAGTGCCATTTAAGGTTCTTTGCATCTTCTTTAACATAGAACATACGTTTGAACCTAGGTATTATAGGCAAATACCACATCACCTTAGCAGGTGCACCATCATTACCTTCATTAGGCAGTGTTTCTGTCAGATTTCTTTTTAAAACGGGATAAACCACATGTTGAACAATACTTTAGCGAAGCAAACTCCTTTGTGTACAAAACACAATCATTAGGACAAGCATGTATCTTTTGATATTCAAGACCCATTGGACAAAAAAAATTTTGCCTCGTAATTACGAATAGGTAGAGTATTATTTTCTGGAAGCATCTCCTTCAACAACTCCAACAACTCGGTGAAACTTGTATCAGTCCATCCATTCCTTGCTTTTAAACTAAACAACTTTAAAGTTACAGACAGACGTGTAAAGTTCGAGCATCCTGGGAACAACGATTGCTCTAAATCATTTATAAGAGAATCATACAAATTAGCTCTTCCAAAATTATCTTCATCGACATCACGTATCATGTCCTCTAAATGATCACTCATCCATTCTTTCACATAATTCGTTCCTCGTGACGTGGTAGGCTGGTCCAGTACTTCTCCATGCCAAGTCCAAACGGCATAAGTTCTCATTATGTCGAACATGAATAGATGGTCACGCACATTGCCTAAGTCTTGCCGTATTTGATTAAAACAACGAACACAAGGACAAAAATATGTCCCGTTCACAGACTTATCATTTTGTTCAACATATTGCAAGAACTCCGAAACACCCTTCTCATATTCTTCCGATGCGACGTTCATTCATCCAGCTTCGATCCATATTATGTTCGTAACATACTTAATCAGTTTCAGTTTTTAACTCTCACAAGGTTAGGCCCTACCCATTCAGAAAAATTATTTTCATAATTGCTAAGACACATGCAAAGAAGTCTACATCATAAATTTGATAAGATTTCGGCACATTTCGCATTGGTCTCCAAAATACACAAAATGAGAGTAGTCAAGGATGACCACAATCAAATATGCATCTGGAGAACAACACAAATACTGAACGAAATTTTATCAATCTTATCCATAAACTCCAACGTACATATTATAGCAAATTATGAAAATAATTTTTCCAAACTGTCCAATCAGACAATTCAAAATTTAATACAAACGATTAAAAGATTAATCGTTTGTGTTAAATTTCAAATGGGAACTAAGTTTCACACAATGATTTGATACTTATAATCTAACATGCCAATGACACATGCATACCTAAAAGCCAAAAACATGCATACGCAAAAGCCAATAACATGCATACACAAAAGCCAATAACATGCATACAAAAAAGTTATCAATAAAGAAGCTAACCTTTTTAGTAGATTAAAAAAGAAATGCAGGGAAATGGAGTAATGCACGCCCAAAAACGTACACCAAAAAGAGTCAAAAGCGCCGCCCAAGCACACGCCAAAAACTGCACCAAAACGTAACGAGAACCAATTTTAATCGGTTCAAATGGAAGATATTTCATCAAAGACTAATTTAATTGGACTAAAAGTAAATTTAAACGGTCCAAAAGAGACGAAATGCACCTGGAAATGCAATTTCTCAGAGAGAAAGCGCGAGGAAGACGATGAACAGTGAGCGTAACTCCTCGAGGGTTCGTGTTTTGCAGTATAACTGGCTGTAGATGTCGGGTGCTGGGGGGTCTAACTAATATGACATCTTTCTGATTTAAAAATTCATATTCGCGGGGCTTATAGGCATCGGTTTAGAGGGGCCCCGACGTCTAGGTGAACGTTTCACCTACCCCTGTCAGCCATATAGACGTCCGTTAGGAGGGGCCCTGACGTCTTTAATATTATAGACGTCGGGGCCCCTCCTAACAGACGTCTACATGGCTGAAAAAGTAACTTCTCACATACGCTTTGTGAGCCATATAGACGTCTGTTAGGAGGGGCCCCAACGTCTCTAATATTATAGACGTCGGGGCCCCTCCTAACGGACGTCTATATGGCTGAAAAAATAACTTCTCACCTACCCTGTCAGCCATATACACGTCTGCTAGGAGGGGCCTCGACGTCTATAATATTATAGACATCGAGGGCCCTCCTAACAGACGTCTATATGCCCACTTATTTACGAAAATGCCATCGGTCAATAATTTACGTTGGTTATTTGGTGGACTGACGTCTACGGGGTGACGTTAAAGGCCAATTATGCATTAGTGAACATTCGACCATTAGGCCTCAAAAGTAATCGGTCATTCCGCTTCAAAGGTACTCGGCCATCAGGCATCACAAGTATTCGGCCATCCGGCCTCACAGGTGCTCGACCATTCGATCTCTAACGCTCGACCATCCGGCCTCTATTGTTCGACCTTCCGTGGCCTCAAGTATTGAGGTATTCGGCCGTTCGGCCTCAAAGGTACTCGACCATCAGCTCTCACAAGTATTCGGCCACTCGGGCTCTGCCATCCGTCCTCCATGGCGTCAAGTGTTTAGGCATTCAACCGCTCGGCCTCACAGATTTCGTCTACTAGGAGATTCTTCAAGAACTCCTGGGCCACAAACGGTCACTCACGTCTATTGGGAAGTTCTTCAGGAACTTTTGGGACACGGACGATCACTTACATCTACTAGGAAGTTCTTTAGGAACTCCTAGGCCACGAACGGTCACTCTTGTCTACTGAGAAGTTCTCCCGAAACTCCTGGGCCATGGACGGTCACTCACGTCTACTAGAGATTCTCCAGGAACTCCTGGGCCACAGACGGTCATTAACATATACTGGGAAGTTCTTCAGGAACTCCTGGGCCACGGATCGTCACTCACGTCTACTGGGAAATTCTTCAGGAACTCTTAGGCCACGGACAATCACTCACGTCTACTGGGAAGTTCTTCAAGAACTCCTGGACCACGGACGGTCACTCTCATCTACTAGGAAGTTCCCTAGGAACTCCTAGGTAAAAAAAAAGGAGCTAGGAACAATCACTCTCATTCGAGCATCTTTAACCGAGCGGTCTCCCCTGCTTGGCTATTCGACCTTATAAAATGGGTTAGTCTAGTGGTTTACATTCTTTTGACAGTTCATATTTTGTTGTTATTTTCCCTCAAAACAGGTACACTGGATAATATAAGTCACTGATCAAATGGAAAAAATTTCTAAAAAGGACTCCCATCATTTACCTCTCGGTTCATGGCAAAGTTTGAAATGAGACCTCATAAATCCCGCCACAGGTGAACAACGACTAAAAACAGCCTCCCTCAAACTCATAAGTCGTATAGTCAACTACGGCTAAAGCCGAACGCTTAACTCGGACTTGGGGGGCATATGTATCGTACCTAGGGTAGACCGAACGGTCAACATTCAGCATCGTTCGGTCCATCCACTCAGGGTCATTGGGTCCATCCGTTACGATTAACCGGGTCAAAGATTGGGCCGCAATTGCGCCAGCGCTTAAGCTATTATTGGGCCAATAGTCCAGCAGGTGATAAAATCAAAGAATATTTAATTAAAGATATTGATAAGCAGGTTATAAACAACCAACCTGACTTTTAGGTAATCTGTTTATATCTTGTTCTGTTTATATTTTATTGGGCTTATATCAGCTCAGGATCCATGAGGTAAATTATAAATACAAAGTCAAGGACGAAAGCCAGGTACGTTCTATTCACGCTCAATTCATACTCCAATATGTTCTATTCACACTCGTAGCCCTAGATTGATTTTTGAGGAATCTGGAGGAGTTTCTGGAGATTCGAGTTGTGAAATTTTTTTCCAATTTGAGGTTGTGAAATTCAATGACTTTTGTAGTTGTTCCTTCTTCTACTAATTCTTAGGCGCAGTCACATTCCTCAACTTTGGGACTTTCTAAAGAGCAAATTCATGGTCTATTGGCACTTCTCCCTCAATCTAATCCAACAGTGAGACATTCTACCGATCTAGTGAGTTCTCATAATGTTTCCACTTCTACTCAAGATCAAGGTAATATCTGTTCCCAATGGATTCTAGACATAGGTGCTACTGATCATATATCCAGTTCTTTGTCTCATTTTTTTTCTTATCACAAAATCTCACCAATTACAGTATCACTACCCAACAAGAACTCTTTATTTGCTCATTATTCTGGAACAATTTCTCTTAGCCCACACCTTACTTTATATAATGTCTTGTTTGTTCCTAATTTTTCAGTCAATATTATTTCGGTCACAAAGTTAATTAAATCTTTATCTTGTAAACTTACCATTTCTGAATTTTCATGTGAAATACATGACAAGTCAACCCCACAGATGATTGGGAAAGCTAAATAAAGAGATGGTTTGTATGTCATGATAGTTCCTGCATCCACACCCCTTGGTTCACCAGCTTCTATTACTCTTGAGAATTTTATTGCTTGTTCTACAATTAGACCTAACTCTATAGATATTTGGCACTCTAGACTAGGACATCCTTCTTATTCTTGTTATATCAAATTACACATCATATATGCCACTTTACCTAATACAAAATACACTCATTGTGATGCTTGTCACTATTTTAAGCAAAGGAAATTGCCTTTTCAATTATGTACTACTGTTTAAAAAGCTCCTTTTGATTTAATTCATGTTGATATTTGGGGGCCCTATTGTACTTCTTCTGTTGATGGTTTCAAAAATTTCTTAACTATAGTGGATGATATGTCTAGATACACATGGATTAGATTGATGGCAAGTAAGTCAAATACAAGATCACAACTTATTGGCTTTGTTTCTTATATCAAAACACAATTTTGGCATTGATGTAAAAACACTACAAGAAAAGGTTTAATTTCCAAAGGAATAATACCGATGGCCTTTGGGCCTTCAGTAAAGTTGATTTACTGAAGGATGTACCGACAATCATGTAAGAGGTTGATTACCGAAGGCCTTTGACCGTGGGTAATGGTGCATTAAGTTTACCAAAGGACTACGACCATCGGTATAAGCATCAACTTAATGAAATGGGAATTTGGGATTTCCCTCTCCTATTCTCCCAATTTTTGTTTTCACGTAAGCTTTCCCCCAATTCTTCCTCTCTCACTTCAGAACCCCCCAAGCATTGCATCTTCCTTTCTCGTTCAAAATGCCGAAGCTTAACCCCTTTTTTCTGCAATCGCTGTGTCGACATCAGGATAGCGTCGGTGAGGAGGGTGGCGGTTGACGAATTACATTGTTCCGAGGGGGTTGTTCAAATGTGTTTGTTGATGAGTTTGTTGTCGCGGCATGACGACAGTGTTGTAGCGACCTGACGAAGGTTCTGTAGTGGTGTGACAACGGTGTTGTGTCGGCGTGACTACGATGTTGTGGCGATGTGACGATGGTGTTGTGGCGACGTGACCAGGGCTTCCACTATCGCAGGACGAGACCAATGTACGGGGTCTGTGACAAGGTAAGGTCCTTCATTGTGAATGAACTGTGTGCTAATGTATAATGAAAACCCTTAATTCACTTCGATTCCAAAAAACATAAGGTTAGGTTGAGAAGGAATTGGAATTGTAGTAGGAAAGGGAGGAATATAGTCTTGGGAGCATACGTGACTAGGCAAGGAAGGCAAAGCCCAAGGTATGGGTTGGTGCTGCAAAGTGGTGAATTTGATGTGCTCTGTCATTTTATTTTGCTGCAAAGGATAAATTGAATTTGCATGATGTGATGTGTTTTGTCATTTTATTTTAATTCTTGTTTCCTGAATTTGATGTTGTTCTAAAATGTTGTGAATGTTCATTTTGAGTTTGAGGTTGTTGATTGGAGTTTTATCATTTTGTATAGTATGAGGTTTGACAAACTTGATTATGAATGGTTTGAAACTGATTGTGATAAATGAAAGAGGTGTGCTATAAACTTGAAATTCACTGAAACAAAGATTAACAAAAGCAATGAATTAGGCATTTGTGTAACTGCAATGTGGTTGGTGTTGTGACTGCATTAGGCATTGGTGTATATATTGCTCATATGATGCTCTTAGAAACTTTACTGACTCTTGTAGGCGTAGGTCTGAAAGTCAAAAAAAAGCTTAGCAGATTTCATCCGTCACAACATTACTCGCGTCATTGCTTGTTGTTTTCTTATATTGCCCTATTCCTTTTTTCCATGCCTTAATTATGTTCAGTCAAGTTTCAAGAGTACTTATATCATATGATTGTTCCTGTTATGGATATATTATAATGTGAAGATTTCTCTCATGTTGAATTATCAACATTATAATAATTAGAATAACTTAATCAATCTTGTAGAACACTATTAATAACTATAAACAAAATTTAGTATCAAACATAATAACCTATAATAATATCATGCAGAATTTAGAAACATTAGAACTATATATTTTTTGAATGTTTTATCTACAGTCTATAAATTGGACTTACCAAGTGTACTCATTCTGCTAGATAATGATAGACTTGAAATGGGAGCTAGGTAGGTGTAAGATACTTGAATTGTTGTTTCTTACAGTTTTGATATTGTGAGAGCTTTATGAGGCTCACTCAGCCTATTTCCTATGGTAAATTGAGAGATAGAATTTAGTTTTTAGTCTAACAATTTTTTTGAATATTATTTGTGCATAATTAAGAATTTTCTTGATCAAGAAATTGCAAATTCTTAATGTTTAAGTTAAAGTGAAATTAACAGAGAAAACTGCTCCCAGATTCATCGTAAGCTTTAAATTGATTACTGCAGTCCTGTTTCCAAATCTTGTATTAAGTCAATTTGCAAAATATGTTTCTGAATGCATTAGTATCAATGAATGCTTGCTTATTCTTGAATGCCACCAACCTGATTCATTGTAAGTTAGGTGTGCATATATATCTGTTGTGGTGGTATAGTTATGCATGAGGTGATCTGTTAGGAGTAATTAGGCTTGTGGATGGGTAGGACCAGTTTTGGATTAAATATGATGCATGATGATGATTGTCGTTAGTAGGCACAAAGTTGGTTTGGAGAGGAAATTGATCATTGGTTTTACTTTGTCCCAACCAATTTAAGTTAGATTATGTTTTAGTTGATGCAATAGATTTATTTTCAAATGCTTCTAAGTTGAGCCCCTGTTCTTGGTAACAGGGTGTTTGATGAATAATCTTTTGTTGTTGTTGCGTTTTGCTAATTAAAATTGTTTATTATTGTACAAGGTTTTGGGGTTTCGATAAGGGTCACAAAACGTTTAGAAGCTTCGAACACAGTGGGTTAAAGTTGGTTACAAAAGTCTCATTGTTGAAGGGCTGCACTCAAGTGTCGAAGACTTCATCATTTCCAGGTAGGTAAATGATGTGTTATTCTGTATGCCTTGCTTTATTTTGCTCTTGATTAATCTGTCTAAAAGCCTATAGCCATGCAACGATTTGATAAATAAACATGTTGGCCCCTCCTTTTGATAAATAAAATTCTATTTGCCTTTTATCTCTCTTTCTCATTCGTCTCTCTTGTCTTCTATGTGCTGCATATTATTCTTATATATAACCTCCACACCTTGTTCCCTACCCTTCCACCGAAATGCCCTCTTGGAAGAAGACCACGACAACACCCTTAAAAATTTCTTTGAATACACCTTCATTATTAAAATGAGTAATTATAAGGATGAAGTAGAGTACAAGGACGAACCAACATTAAAAAGTGTAGTAAAAAGTACCTAATTGAGTCATTACAGGACATTATTCGTTTTGTTGTGATTCTGTGATGTTTGAAAGTTTAAACAAGTCCAAATTGATGTATTAAAGATGTTAGAACCATTGATATGAAGTTAGAATGACCCTTATGCAATTTAGTATGTAAAACCATCATATTTGAGCAATTTTTGGAACTTGTAAAGTGCATCTGAGTTTCAGTTTTGTTTTGTGCCTAATTAGAGTTCAAAAAGTGTATTTTGATGAATTAAAGTTGTTGAAATGATTAACAATGTGTCAGAATGGCTTAGGCACAAAATCACTTCCAAAACCACCAATTTGTAGTCAATTTTGGGAAGTAGAAAGGTGATTTTGAGTAGTAGTTTGGTTTTGAGTTAAATTTGAGTTTTAACATGTTTCAATTCATCAAAAGAAATTGTGGAAGTGGTGAAAAGCAAAGAATAACCTAAAACTCAAAGTTTGAGTATTTAGATTCTAAAAAGTGTACTTATAAGGTGAGAAATGTCAATTCACCTAATGTAGACTCATTTTAAGTAATGTTAATATCCTAACAAGTCTAAAGTAGTGAAATGAACATAGGAAACTAGTCAAAAGCAAAGAATTAGGTAAAACTCAAAGTTTAAGTTGTTAGAACCTAAAAACGTTTGCTAAAAGGGTGAGAAAGTAGCAATTCACCTAAAGTAGACTATGGAAAAAGTGGTCCCAAGTTGGTGAAATGCAACTGAAAATGAAGCCAAATTGCTTCTTTTAGAGCTACCTCTTTGTCTAATTCAGCAACCCTTCCACTTCCTAGTATGCTACACCCTTGGAGCAAGGATTCTGGTCCTTGGGGTTCAAAACTGGATTGCTTGGTTTTCAAATGCTTTTTATGATTATACTTTTTTAAACATATAATTCCATTTGGAAACATGTAACCAACTCTTTTCAACCCAGAATTGAAATTTAAAGAATGTACAAAATCAAACAACACTAAAAATGAAAACTACACCAGAAAAATGGCTTTAAAAATGTGCTTTCAAACCCAAAAATGAGTGGCAGTGTTTCTAAAGCTCAAGTGATGCTTCAAGGAACTTTATATCATCAATTTAAAGGTGTTTAAACACTGAAACAACAAGAAATCACACTGTAGTCGAAAATCACTAGTTCACTTCCAAATTTAAGCAAAATTGATGGTTTAAGAAGTGATTTTGCATGTAGGCTCAAATTTGACCAAATGAACATTGCACATAGGTTTGAAATGGTAAAATAAACTTGTTCAAACATTCACAACGCATAGAAACAGCCAGATGCTTCAAATCACACGTGTTGTAGCATATTATGCAACATTTTTAAACCAAAATTAGCACCAGAATTGAAAACACACACTCGAATCAAACTGGACAGCACAAACAAAGCTAATGGAAGTACTAATTCACTAGATCTAGCTACAAAATATTAGCTAGGAGATGTTAAATGGCCTAATACACAACAAAGATATCAATGACGGTGAAAAGATTGAACAAAAACAGTGAGAGGACCTTGCTCTTAGATTTAAGCAACTCAAATATGTTTTTTCCATTTTATGGATTAATACAAGTTGCCACTACTTGGAACATGCTTAACATCATCAAATAAACTTGTCTCAAGCTTTAGAAACAAAATTTTTGGACTGAAACAGATCATACCAAATGCATCAGAATTTGAATTTTGTGCAGAATTTGTGAAAACAGAAGTATGTTTTGACTGATTTAGCAAATATAATCAAGGCTATACAATGTGTCACTACCTTATATGATTCATCTAGTGCCGTCAAAATGGGTTGAAACCCGTGGTGAGCCGGGTTGGGTTGGAAAAAAATGTGAAAATTTTGATGCGAGCCAATTTTGACCCGGCTCACTAAGAACCCGGCTCACCCGGGTTGAACCCGTGGTGAGCCGGGTTAGCTCACCAACCCACGTACTTTTTTTATTGAAAGCAAATTAATTAAATTAATTATTCAAAACGCACAACCTTTACTTCGCAGTAGAGCTTTTTGTGCTACGTTGTGTTGTTGTCTATCAAAAAGTTCCCCTACTATATATGTTTGTTAACGGCTATATGTAGTTTCTTGGTCAAACGTTTTTGTATGTCTCATTAAACTAAATTGGCAAAATTTTATGCTTGATATCTTAGAATATATAACAATAGAGTTCTTTTGTTTCATTTTCTTTTATATCAATTGGTCCAATTATTATTGTTTCAATTTGATCGATCAAAGTAACATGTTATAAGAATCTCAAAAAAAGAGGGTGAAAAAAAGTTAAGTGAGCCAAGGAGCCAACCCATTTAATCCACCAAGCCGTGGTGAGTCGGGTCGGGTTCAAATTTTTTCGGCTCGCTAATAAATGAGTCGGGTTGAGTTGACTCACTAAGTGGCCAACCCGTGATGGGTCGGGTTGGGTCAAGCTAAGTTACTCGTTTTGACAGCTCTAGATTCATCTATGGCTACACATGCACTATAACTCAATTAAACACAAAAATCACAGCTGGAACAGATTCAAACACATGCTGATAGAAGTTAAAACTGCACATAGGCACATATGACTTGACAAAATTGGAAAAATGAGATTGAAGTTGGAATTGAACTCAAACAAAGGATTTTCACCGTTTAAAATGAAGAAAAAAGAATATGGAACAATGAATTAACACAAACATCCACAACAAACACAAAATGAAGCCAAAAAAATTTCAAACAAATTTGGTTTGTGTGAAGATACTTAAATAGCTATTTGATTGCCTAAATTATGTTAATATGAGATTTATTTATTCTATACTAGACTGTTTGAACTGAGCTTACTTTCAAATCATGGATTTGTATGTATTATATATCCATGCTTTTGTTGTGCAGGTGTGACTTATTGATCACAATAAATGTTTATTGTATGTTCATGTATATGTTGTATGTTGATGTATATTTTGTATGTTCCTGTATATTGTATGTTCATTTATTAGGCTACAACTTGACTAAGTTAAGTAGTCATTTAAAATCCTATGGTACTACACACATTCTCAATGGAATGAGAAGGGTAAAAGTAGTATAAACACTTAGAACCTACAAAATATGTGGAAGTACTCTACAAATGAGAACTTCAGTAATAATAAGTTATCTCCGCCAAATTTAATACACAGCCCCTTAGGATGTCTAAGGCATTTCAATACTGAGAACTTCTCTTTACATGCCCTTATTGTATGCCTATGACAGTAGTGGTCAAATTGCCTTTCATGTTCGACTTAAGTAGTAATAGGTTTATGTCTCATGGAGTGTTGTTGTTTTGGCTAAGTTTTTCTTTGTTTGGCTTGTCACATAACATGGCCCATTTTGCCAACCACCGTGGATGGATGTACGACCGTTATTATAACGGAAGGAGAGGTTTGAAGGAAACTTTTGTCATTGGAGTTGAAGATTTTGTGGAGACGGCTCGACGATATCAATATTATGCTCTTGATGGATGGATTCGATGCCCATACATGAAGTGCGAATGTACAAGGATTTTGAAAGATGAAGTCGTCAAAGTTCACTAATAACGGTTGAATATATTGTTATCTGTGATGCAATTTTGATACTAAATCAACCCTTTTTTACTTAGAAGGTTGCTTGAACTCATGTTTTTAGTTTAGTTTTGTGAATAAGTGAGTAGAGGGTATACTTAATGATTTTATCACTAAATTCCCTTGATTTTGTAGTTTATTGGAATGATTTGAAAGAGGAGTAAAGTACTAAGGAGTTGGAACTCAAGAGGGACAAATAAAGTACTAGAGAAGAAGGTTGAAGAAGGTCGTAGGGCGCCTGGTTTCCCCTTTAAAGGGCCCTCATCGCAGAATGTCACGCATCACTGCCTGGGCGCCCCATTAAGGGCACTGAGCGCCAGCCTTCAAGTGTCGCTCCACGCCTGGGCACCCTCTGAGGGGCCCTGAGCGTCAGTTCTCTCACAAGCTTGCCTAGTTGCCCTAAGTAGGGGCATTGAGTGCTAGTATTATTGGGCTTGAACTTTATTTTTGATCTATTTAAAGACTTGCACGACCTAGGGTTGGTATCTCTTGATGGCTTGAGCATAGAAACACACGTTTCGCCCCTTTAAAGGAAGATTTAGGGATGCGGGAGCTCTCCTCTTCGGTTTCTAGGGTTTTTCTATCTCTTTCATTCCATTGTACACCTAGTTTCTTCATGACGATGGAGAACTAATCTTATTTATTGTTGGAGAAGATGTAACCTCTAAACTCTCATGTATTTGAATTTCTTCTGAATTATTATATGCTTCTTTCATTAATTGTTAGGGAGTAACGTTAACAATTTAATGAAGAAGATGAATTCTTATATGCGTGAAAGTAAGGATGGTGAAATCTAAACCCCAACAACATTATCATTTCATATTATCAACATCATCCATTCAATCTTGTATTTTAGCCTCAATTGATCAATTTGCATTCATATTTACTTTTTATTGCATTTGCATTTAAAAACCAACAAAAGATCTTTTCAGTCTTAATTAGCTAAGTAATTACACAGTTGTCTATTGTCGTGAGTTTTTTGGGATACGATACTTGGTCTTACCATTTTATATTACTTAATACGATTTAATACACTTGTCGAGGTCTTAACAAGTTTTTGGCGTCATTGTCGGGGACTCGTGGTTTAAACTACACTTTTGTGTGATTTTTAACCAATTAGACTTTATCTTTAATATTTCTGTTTTTAATTTTTGTTTTTGATTTGATTTTTTTTTATTTTTGGGCTAATTGGGTGCTCTAGTCCAGTGTTCTTTAGTGTCTGCAGGATAAAATCCGAAAATTTATACTAGGACCACAAGATCATCAAAATCTTTCTTTTTAGGTCTGGAAGTAGACAAGACTGCCAATAGTAGATGACGAAGGCAGATAATGAAGTGAAGCTAGTTCACCGGTGAGATACAAGAACATGTTATGGGTGATTAAAGCTATTGAGATTAAGGCTCCTTATTCAAGGAGAGTAAAGATGGTGACTACGAAGTTGTTGAAGTTATGTTGGTGTGATGAAAGAGAGAAAAGCACAAACATAAAAAATTCGGATTGTGCTTAATGGTGCCAAGCTCGTGATGTTAAACAAGCGCTTATTGGGAGGAAACCTAGTTTCTGACTTTTTATTTTTAATTGATTATTTGTGTGGTTTGGATTTGATTTTTCTTTGCAGTAATGACAACATCTACTGAGGGATGCTAGGAGAACTCAGATGATAGCATCTACTGATGGATGCTAGGAGGATTTAGATGATAACATCTATTTATGGATTCTACTAGATTAAAGCATCTACTGATGGATGCTATGATGATCAACATTCAGATGAGAGCATCTACTGATGGATGCTACTAGATCAAGATTTATTTTGCTTTATTTTTATGCTTATTTGAATTTTGTTTATTTTGTTTTTATTTTAGCTTGCTTATATACTTAGTTTAATGAATTGTGTTGCAATGGTTGGTATGATGTGATAAACTGTTGTTTGTGATGAGTAATATTCTTGTGTTTTCTCTATTGTTCTATGATGCGTGCTGAGTTAATGATTGGTGAGGCTTTTAATCATAGATGGTGGTTGCTCATAGTTTTGTTAAAAATAGATGCATGATAATGGAGAATGGTTCATGTTTGGGGTTGTGGGAAACCATAGTTGAGCTTGATTGGCTAAGGCATTAGCACATCTTGACTGATATTCTTATGATATGCAGATATAAGTGATTACTTGTCTTAGAAGAAAGTGCTTTGTGATTTGTTGAACCACTGAAGTGTTGTTTAGGCTAAGTTACATGTCATTTTGCTTGAGGACAAGCAAAGTTTCAAGTTTGGGGTTGTGATAACAGTTAATTTCACTGTTATTTATGATTCAATTTTGATACTAAATGAGCCCTTTTTTACTTAGAAACTTGCTTGAACTCTTGTTTTTAGTTAAGTTGTGAATAAACAGAGTTGAGGTTAGAACTTATGATTTGTATCACTAAATTCCTTTGATTTTGTAGGAAATTGGAATGATTTGGAAGAGGAGTTAGAGTAGCAAGGAGTTGGAACTCAGAAGGACAAAAAAAGCACTAGAAAAGAAGGCTATAGAAGGTTGTAGGATGCTTGGGCACTCTTTTCTGGGGCCCTCAGCGTCAAAAGCTCGTATGGAAGCCTGACTGCCCTTTTCTAAGGCCCACAGCACTGGATTTCGTGCAACCATGCCTGGGCGCCCTTCCAGGGGCACTGAGCGCCAGACTTCATGTGCCGCACCACGCCTGAGCGCCCTTCTAGGGGCGCTGAGCTCCACTCCTCTTGCAAGCTCTCTTGGGCGCCCTAACTAGGGGCGCTGAGCGCCAGTGTGTTGGGCTTGGACTTTATTTTCTGCTCTATTTAACGATTTGTTCGTCTTAGGGTCTGTATCTTTGGGCAGGAGAGACGCAAAAACACAATTTTCCACTCTCTAGAGGCTGAATTGGATGCGAGAGCTCTCCTCTTCAGTTTCTAGGGTTTTTCTATCACTTTCATTCAATTGTACAACTAGTTTCTCCATGATTATGGAGAACTAAACTCATTTGTTGTTAGGGAAAATGTAACCTCCAAAACTCTCATGTATTTGTATTTGTTCTGAATTATTATATGCTTCTTTCATTAATTGTTAGGGATTTTCTCCTTTGTTCTATGCTTGTTAAGTTTTGATCATTCATGGCATAATTTTATGGTCTTCTTTGTTATTGGGAAATACCTAGAAACCACGATCTGGAGAATTTCTCCCGATAGAAATATTGCCTAGGGATGGGGATAGGAGGTTTGGTTGTCTTAAGCTTCTGCTTGTAATGCAAAATTAATTATTGGGGATGCAAAGGATTGTGGTCTAATAATTAAGGATAGACTTTCTTCGCCAATGGATCGAGTTTTAAGTAATTTAGATAGTGACATTAGCAATTGAATGAAGAAGATGAATTCTTATATGCGTGAGAGTAAGGATGCTGAAATCTAAATCCCAACAACATACTCATCTCATATTATAAATATCATCCACTCACTTTTGTGTTTTGTCTCAATTGATCAAATTGCATTCATATTTACTTTTTCTGCATGTTGCATTCTAAATCAATGGAATTGTTCTTAAGTCTTAATTAGTTGAGGTATTACATGACTCTTTGGTGTCGTGAGTCTTCTGGATACGATACTTAGTCTTACCATTTTATATTACTTGATACGATTTGGTGCACCTTCCAATGAGTTAACAGATAACAAATACAAATATGACTTAGTTCTACCTGGATCTTACCGAAGGTTTTTTCCCTTTGGTAATTATCAAAGGTTTCACCCTTTGGTAATTACAGAAGGCTTCAGCCCTTCGGTAATTACAGAAGGCTTCAGCCCTTCGGTAATTACCGAAGGCTTCAGCCCTTCGATAATTACCAAAGGGCAAAACCGTCAGTAACAGTTAGCGATAAAGGATTTACCGACGGTAATCTGGCCGTTTTTGAAGGATTTTGGCCATCGTAATGCCCTTCTTTAATGGTAATGAGTTTGCAATGACAGATTTTTATAGACAAAAAGGGATACAACATCAATTATCTTGTGTTGAAACACCTCAATAAAATGGAGTTGTTGAGAAAAAAACATCAACACATTCTCAATGTTACTAGATCTTTAATGTTTCAATCCCATTTGCCCATAATTTTCTACTCTTTTGTTGTTCGTTATGCTGTGCAACTCATTAATATTTTATCTTCCAATGTTTTGGCATATTTTTCTCCATCTCAACTGTTACACAATGTTAAGCCTAACATTACTTACTTACGAGTTTTTGGCTCACTTTGCTATGCTTCAACTCTTTAAGCTCATAGAACAAAATTTCAACCTCGTGCAAGAAAATGTGTTTTACTTGGTTTTAAAAAAAGGAGTGAAAGGCTACCTTTTGTTAGATTTCAACTCTAGGGAAATTTTCTATCAAGGAATGTATATTTTATGAAAACATATTTCTTTTTCTTACTAGTGACAAGCACTCACCTATTGATACACACAAATTCCTTGGATTTTGTCACCAAAATCATTTCCTCTCCATCACCTCTTTTCACAAAAGTTATTGATCAGAAGTTTCACGCCTCGGCGCCACCGCTGAGCGCCAATTTGGTTTTCAAAAGCACTGTTTCACGCTTGGGCGCCACCGCTGAGTGTCATATGACTGTCGCAGCTATCGCTGAGCGCTAGTCTCGTGGCTTGGACTTTGTCTGCACTCTATTTAAGGTTTAGGATGACTTAGGGTTCATATACTTGGACAGAAGGACGCGCAAAAACACTCTTTTCACCCCTTGGAGGCGGATTTTGGATGCAGAAGCTCCGATCTTCAACTTTTAGGGTTTTATTTTTCAATCTTTTCCATATTTTCATCTAGTTTCACCATGTCTATGGTGAACTAAACCTCCATTGTTGTTGGGGAAACGATGTAATCCTTTGAAACTCTCATGTATTGAATTGATTTATATTATAAATGCTTTACTTCATTAATTGTTAGGGTTTTTCCTCTACACTCTATGCATGCTTTGTTTAACTCATTGAATTGCATGATTATTGATTTTGTCAATATGGACACATATGGGAAAATCTAGAACCGGGGAAATTCTCCCAAAAGCAATATTACCTAGACATAGGGATGGGAGGGTTGGTTGTCTTTAAGCTTCTGTGCGAATGAAATGCATTAATTAATTCCTTGGGATACAAGACATTGTGAATTAGTAATTAAGAGATGGCTTTCTTCACCGAGACATCAGGTTTAAGGTAAATTAGACATGGCATTAACATTAATGAAGAAGATGAATTCATAAATACATGAGAGAGGATAGGATAAGTCGGAAACCCCAACAACATAATCATTCCATATTTTATATCAATCACCTTTGCATTCTTCAAGTCAATTGATCAACACTTGCATTCATATTTATTTTCTACATTATAAACACTATGATTTTGTTTACAAGTCATAATTAATCAAGAAGCCACATGAATGTCTAGGTCGTGAGTCTCTATGGAAACGATACTTGGTATTACCATATATTATTACTTGATACGATTCGGTACACTTGCCGAAGTGTTAACAAGTTTTGCGCCGTTGTCGGGGAGTCGTGGTTTAACTGTTCTATTCGTGTGATCAATGATTAGTTTTGGCTTGATTTTTCTTTTTTTTTTTAAAGTTCTTTTTAGGATATAATTCGAACTAGAAGCAAGAAACCAACGAAACCTCTTCTTGAAGGATTGGACGAGAGTAGAAGGAGAAGGAGAATTCGAACATCTAGAGAATTATTTCCTTCTCCATAGACACTTTTACAACTCTCACCACAAAGATCTGACTAGAGTACTGAAGAGATGGCGGTAGAAAATAATGGTAGACGCACTCTGGTGGATTACACCACTGTTGTTGGCCCTCATCACTTTAACAGCATTGCAATGCCGAGGGTCAATGCTGCAAACATGAAGGTGAAATCGGAGTTGATACAATTGGTGAAGAGCAACCAATTTAATGGACTATCTCATGAAAGTCCATATGAGCATTTGACTACATTCAACGAGATTTGCAACACTGTAAAGATCAATGGTGTGTCGGATGACGCTATAAAGCTTAGTTTATTTCCTTTTTCATTGGGAGGCAATGTTAAGCTATGGTTGAATTCTTTCTTGGAGGATAGCTTTACTGAATGGGAAGGTGTGGTTTCGAAATTTCTGAACAAGTACTTCCCATAGTCAAAAATCAACAAGGGGAAGCAAGAAATTTCTTCTTTCAGTTAAGGTATGGAGGAGACGTTAGGACAATCATGGGATAGATACAAAAGCTTGTTGAGAAAGATGCCCACTCATGATTTTGATGAAGCAACAGTAGTCATTTTTTTCTTGGAGGTCTTGGTTCACAAACCAAATTGATGCTAGATGCCTCAGCTAGAGGTAATATCAAGTGTAAAACTCTAGAGGAAGCTTTTGAATTGACAGACAACATGGCTACTAATGATAACGAGATGCATAGTGAAAGAGGAGCTCCACCTCAACAGAAGGGAGTTCTACAATTACAGTCTCAGGATGCCTTGCTTGCACAAAATAAAATTATAACTCAACAATTGGAGAATTTGACAAAGACACTCGCTCAGTTGCCAAAGCAGCTGAAGAACGTGTCACAGGTTTAACAACAAGTCTGTGAATTGTGTGGTGGTGACCATATCAATGGTCAATGTGCTTTTCAAGTAGAAGCCCTAGAAGACGTCAATTTTATGGGCAATCAATTCCAATACCGCCAAGGGAACTTCAACCAAGGGTGGAAACCTCACCCAAGCATGGGTCAAGGTCAAAATGGACAAGCAGGACAAATTAATAGACCACAAAATCAACCATCACTATGGCAACAAGTATCTGCATTAAATGAGAGATCAACAAAGCTAGAAGACACTCTTCAACAATTTATGCAGGTGACTATCTCCAATCACAAGAGCACTAAAGCTGCTATAAGAAATTTGGAGATGAAGGTTGGCCAACTGGCCAAGAAGATGGAAGATAAAGCGGAAAAGCAATTTGGGGCCAACACTGAGGTTAACCCTAAGGAAGAGTGTAAAGCTATTGTGAGCATAGATGATGAGTAAGGAAAAAGAGAAGAAAGAGAAGAGAGAATATGTGAGGTTGAGACGAAAGAAAAAGAAAAGAAGAGGGGAGAGAAAAATTGTGAGAAAATTGAAAAATTTCTTCCTTATCCTAAAGGGAGTAAAAAGATAGAGAAAGAGAGACAATATGAGCGTTTTAAGGAGATCTTCAGGAAATTGGAGATTACTATACCTTTGACCGAAGCATTGCAGTAAATTCCTGCTTATGCTAAGCACATGAAGCAATTCCTCATAGAAAATAAATACTTAGAAGAGGAGATTATGGATGAACAGGGAAATTGCAGTGTTACTTTGGAGAAACCACTTCCTCCAAAAGTGAAAGATCTAGGAAGTTTTACTATTCCTTGCGTTATTGGGAAGGTGAATATAAGCAAAGCCTTTATTAATTTATGGTCAAGCATTAATTTGATGCCTTTATCGATGCTTGAAAGGAATGGTGATCTTGAAGTCAAGCCAACAAAGGTGACTTTGGTCATGGCGGATGGATCTTCCAAGAAACCCTATGGTGTAGCGAAAGATGTTGTGGTTTGTATAGAGAAGCTTAAATTTCAGGTGGATTTTGTGGTAATGGAGATGGAGGAAGATGAGAAGATCCCAATTATTCTTGGAAGACCGTTTATGAAAACGGCAAAGGTAATCATCAATGTGGATGATGGGATGATAGTGCTTCAAGACCGAGAGGAAAAGGTTATCTTTAATGTCTTCAAAGCTGAGCAGCAGATTCAAGAGAGGAAGACTAATCATAAAGTTGCATGTAAGGATGCACCAGTGATTAGCCCTAAAGTTGTCCAGCCGGTCATCAAAGGTAAAAATTGTTTTTTGTGACAGGTTAGGGAAGAAGAAAAAGATGACAAAGGAAGGATGGTTCATGATGACTTGGTGGATGCACAATTCAAACTTGGCACACCTGTAAGATTCAAGAGCAAGTTGTGGGTTGTGAAAGATTTAAAGAGAATGGAGTGATAGATATTGAAGCTCCATATTCAAGAAGAGTCAAGAAGGTGGACCGAAAGCAATTGATGAGTTGGTGTGATGAAAGCAAGAAGAACACCAACACTAAAGATGGAACTTGAGCTTTATTAGGTCAAGCAAATGACGTTAAAAGAGCGCTTACTAGGAGGCACCCCAGTGATTTAAAGACATTAATTTCTTTGAGTTTGTTTATTTTGGTGATGTAATTTGAAACTTTGGAACATTGTTTTATTTTGTTATGAGACTGTTTTGGCATAGCCTCTACTGATGGATGCTAGGTAATAAAGTATCTACTGAAGCATACTATGCTGATATACACTTACTGATGGGTGTTGGTGAGAAAGATATGCATCTATTGAAGGATGTTGGAGGATTCATGGGTCAGGCTCATGATGTTAAACAAGCGCTACCTGGGAGGCAACCCAGTTGTTTGAAGTTATCTTTGTTCTAGTTGCATTGTAGGTTCTTAATTGTTGAATGTTCCAGTTGTTTGTGCCTCCTTCTGTCCAATGATATGAACCCTAAGTCATCCAAAACCTTAAATAGAGTGCAGAAAAAGTCCAAGCCCAAGAGTCTGGCGCTTAGCCCCACTTGTGGCGCTCAGCGGTAGCTGCGGCACTTAAATGACGCTCAACGGTGGCACCCAAGCGTGAAACAGTGCTTTCAAAACCAAATTGGCGCTCAGCGGTGGCGCCTAGGCGTGGAACAGTGGTCGCACTTCCAGACTGGCGCTCAGTGGTGGTGCCGAAGTGTGAAATAGTGGTTGCAGTTCCAGATTGGCGCTCAACACCCCCAAATGACGCTCAGCCTGATATTACTGTTGATAGGGAAATCTTCCTTATTGTGTTCTAAAAGGGCTGAATATTAATATTGGGCAGGTCATAGAAAATGAGATTCAGACTTGTGCCAGTTGTGTGAACAACAAAGCACCTCTGGGGCATCCATCTTTGATCACACATCTTTGTAAGTTAGTTGGGGTGAATACTTCCACACCGCCGATGGAGCGACTAAGGAAGGAGATTGATGTTTCCTATTATAGCCAGTATTGCATGATGGATGAGGCAGCCCAGCAAGTGCCATCACCACATCCTCCTAGAGTTAACAAGAGGGGACCACCACCAACACATGAACACCCTCAAGATGCACAACCTTTTCATATTAGGGATATGTATATGTCCCTGATGCAGTCTAGGATGCAGGAATTGCATAGAGGGTAGGTGGCCACTGCAGAGATAATTATAGGGTTGTATGATACACCCCCTAGCCGGCCGTGGACGATGGATGAGTTTAACACTGTGGTGGGATGGCCAGAGGATCAGGCACAGGCTAGTGGAGCTAGAGCAGCTGAAACTTCAGCCATGGAAGATGATGATGAAAATGATGATTATGAAGATGGTGATGAAGAAGAGGAAGATGATGAGGAGGAGGAGGACTCAGATTGATGATGATAGCATTTATGAATGAATGTTATTTGCAGTAGAACATGATGTTTCTTATCTTTGTTTTTGAACTTTATGTTGCTTTGGTTTTAGAATAGGTGTTGATGTACTAAGTTTGAGACCTACATCTGATGTGATGGTTTGATATTGATTTGCATGTGATGAGTATTGCTTGATGATGCTTTGATATTGATTGAAGTTAAGATGTTGCACAAGATGCTGATATACAGGTGGTTGTTCACAAACTGTGTGAACAAATGCATGATATTATGATTGTGATTATGATGTTAAGCAGGATGTGTATTTGGTGTATGGGGAACATTGAATTAGCTTGTGTGAGGTTTTGAACTCTAGAGTATTTGTTGAATGATTGCTATTCTTTTGAAAGCACGAATGATTTTGCCCAGGTTTCTATGATTGAACTACTTGCTTGCTTATGTCATATGATCAAGGCCATTTTTTATTACCCATTTTTCTTAGCCAATGCATGATTTTAGCCCAAATGAAAGAGAGCACGAAGTGTTCTACCCTTTTTGAACCTCAAGCCTTAAACAGATCTTTTGTGAAAATCTTTACTTTGAGTTAAGTTGAGAATCATAATGTGGTATTGATAAAGGTTCAAGTTTGGGGTTGATTGGGAGAATTGAAAAAGAAAGTAATGCAAAGCATTGAGCTAAGTGTTTAGCAAGTATGAAAAAAGAAAAGAAAATAAAATGCAAAGAAAGAAAAGCTCAATGCAAAAAGGGGAAAGTTGGGAATGAGTGAGATTGGGTTGTCTAAAGAGAGATTGTACTTGAATGATACATTTATGAATGATTCTCTTAACTCAAGGATTATGTGATCTTGAAAAACCAATTTTTCTTCTCAGCCCAGCCACGTTACAAGCCATGGAAAGTCCTTGTGATGATACTTGTCTGTAAGTATGATTGATTGTGTGAAATGAAAGGCAATTTTGTTCTATGTGACATTGGGATAAGTAGAGTGAAGGAGTGACCTCTATATACACCTTGGTGATTGAGTGAAACATTTTTTCTGGTAAGGAATAGTTTCATGAATACATGATTACATCTATGCTTAGTTAATTGATCATTCATCAAAATAGCATCTGTTGGATATTATGTGATTATGTGAACATCATGATGAGTGATTTTAATCAAGGCAATGTGTACATCTTGACTGAATTCTATTTGATGAGTTGATTTGAGTAATTACTTGTCTTGGAAGAAAGAGTTTTTGAATGTGTTGAACCATTGTATTGATTAATGGAAGACTAAGTTACATTTTGTTTGCTTGAGGACAAGCAAAGTTCTAAGTTTAGGGTTGTGATAACGATTGAAAAATCGTTATTTTTATACTTAATTTTGATATTAAAAACACCCTTTATGACTTAGAAACTAGCCTGAAATCATGTTTTTGCTTAAGTTGTGCGAATAAGAGAGTTGAAGGTGGTATTATTGGGTTTATGCTTGTTTTTCCTTGTTTTGATAGGATTTAAGATGAATTGGATGAAGAAGTTGAAGTAGCAAGGAGCTGGAGTCATGAAAGCCTGGAAAAGTGGCACATAGAAGAATCGTAGATAGCGTTGAGCGTCATTTGGGGGCATTGAGCGCCAATCTGGAAGTGCAACCACTATTTCACGCTTAGGCGCCACCGTTGAGCGCCGATTTGGTTTTGAAAGCACTGTTTCACGCTTGGGTGTCGCGGCTACAGCTGAGCGCCATAAGTGGGGCGCTGAGCGCTAGTCTCGTGGGGTTGGACTTTTTCTGCACTCTATTTAAGGTTTTGGATGACTTAGGGTTCATATCTTTGGACAGAAGGAGGTGCAAAAACACTCTTTTTACCCCTTACAGGCGGATTTTAGATGCAGAAGCTCCGATCTTCAACTTTTCGGGTTTTATCTTTCATTCTTTTCCATATTTTTATCTAGTTTCACCATGTCTATAGTGAACTAAACCTCCATTGTTGTTGGGGAAACGATGTAATCCTTTGAAACTCTCATGTATTGAATTGATTTATATTATAAATGCTTTACTTCATTAATTATTAGGGTTTTTCCTCTACGCTCTATGCATGCTTTGTTTAACTCATTCAATTGCATGATTATTGATTTTGTCAATATGGACACATATGGGAAAATCTAGAACTGGGGAAATTCTTCCAAAAGCAATATTACCTAGACATAGGGATAGGAGGGTTGGTTGCCTTTAAGCTTTTGTGTGAATGTAATGCATAATTAATTGTTGGCGATACAAGACATTGTGAACTAGTAATTAAGAGTAGACTTCCTTCACCGAGACATCGGGTTTAAGGTAAATTAGAAAGTGGCATTAACATTAATGAAGAAGATGAATTCATAAATACATGAGAGTGGATAGGATAAGTCGGAAATCCCAACAACATAATCATTCCATATTTTATATCAATCACCTTTGCATTCTTCAAGTCAATTGATCAACACTTGCATTCATATTTATTTTCTACATTATAAACACTATGATTTTGTTTACAAGTCGTAATTAATCAAGAAGCCACATGAATGTCTAAGCCGTGAGTCTCTAGGGAAACAATACTTGGTCTTACCATTTATTATTACTTGATACGATTCGGTAGACTTGCCGAAGTGTTAGCACTGATCATTCTCCATATAAAAGTTGGACTGGCAGGAGTCCTTTATAGCTATTTGAAAGAAATTGGTCTTGAAATCCTTGTAAGATGTATTAAACAAAGTGAATAATTACTTATCCTTTACAGGAGCGAGGGTTATCCACGATTTATTTGAATGAGGCAAACCATGGAAAAAATAAAGAAAGGAGGTGGGTATAGGCATCAAGGCCAGAGCGGTGCAAACCACAGAAAACGCTTGCAAGTAAGCCCATCCGTTTGGATGAAGCTGAGTCGGAGCCACGTTTAAGGCTCGAAGCACGCCCATCCGAAACTCCGAAAAGGGAACCCGAATGCCCAGATCATGAAACAAGGTGACGTACACGTAAAAGAAATCTGTGTCGTAGCCTTCCCGCTCGTGGCATACCCCCTTGCCCATTTTACAGACTACAATGAGTCACTGGTAGTGAAGTAGGGGGCGTATAAACCTATCTCATGAGGAGCCAGTCATACCCAACGACGACATGTAGGGGGGGGGGCAACGTCAATCCATTACCTCGCAGCATCAACTTCCATTTCTACTTCTCCTTCCTCAGAAGCTCTTTCTTGTTCGTTTCTTTCGCTGCCGAAACCCAGAATAGAAGATCCCACTAACGAAGACAACTTAGCAGCATCATCAGCATACCCTTGACCCTCACCGGCTTCATTGTTCGATTGTGTGGAAGAAGACATGATTACTTGAGAAGATTTCTAGTTCAGAAGAAAGAGAGTGTAGACGAAGGCGTGAAGAAGACGATGGTCCCATGCTCTATTTATAGCCTAAAAAAGAGGTTTCCAAACTCTAATCCTAGCCATTCATTATCATTAAATCGGAGGGCTAGGGAGGCTCGACCTTTCGAATTCAATCGCCTCAAATCCCCTGATCCCACATTCGGTGATCATTCTTTCCCGCCAATTTCAAATTGTTCGACATATTTAAAACCCCTTCGCAGTTGTCCTCAACTCCTGTACCGATCAGCTCAGGAGGAGTTATCTAACAGGCTATTGACCAGTTTGCGGTGGAAGCTACCGACGGGTCGAACGAAGCCATGCTTAGCAGACAGGTTGGAAAGCATTACTGGCTAATTAATGAGTTTAATAGTCATATCAAATGCGAATATATGATATAAATGGATAATTAACATGTTATATGGCCTTAAAATATATCATATTAATGGATGATTAATAGGTTTTGTGGGCTTGAAGCCTATAAATATAAGATTAATATTTTCTTTGATTATCATCACTAGAAATTGTCTAAGGGTTGGAGAGAGATTGTTTGGGTTACTGTCTCTTCTTCTTCTTGAGTCTTCATCTTCATTCATGGAAGCTTTGTTCTTTTGTGAATGGGAGACATCATTGGAACATGTAACAACTACCGAGAATCTTTATAGAAGCTTTAGAAAAACTATGTATAGCTAGATCCAAGAACAGGGGCATGGGCAGGTCCCAGCAGAATTGCTACTTGCCAGAGACGTGTTCAAATGTGAGAACCTCTTTTGTTGAATGCACTGCTATTTTGCAAACACGATTGCCCCTTTGATTATCAGTCTGTTAGTCGCGAGACTATAGCTAAAGCATCACAAACTAATCAAGGATTCACTTGTTTATACTAAGTTCTGCATATCAAATTCATTCAATTTGAATTCAAATTCACCTTTGCATCAATTTCAGTCAAAAACTGAGAAATGAGAGTTTAACCAATTGTTTAAATGACCAATAATTATGAAATGTAATCAAATGGAAATTTTTATGTTCGGCATTGTAAAATGTGTTATGATATGTATAATTCCGAAGATATTGTAAAAATTACTATTTTGGATTATATATATATTTTAGATTATATAATTTGTAATGTAAAATTTTATATTCTTAATTGTATAATTTTGAATGGATTGTAAAATTCATATATCTATAATCCAAAATACAAATTTTATAATTTTATAATTTTGAGATTGTAAACTCTAAAATATATGATAAAATTTATATTTTCAAATGTATATTTAGGAATTCTAATTTTACATTCTAGATCGAACCTTTTAAAGCATAAAAATATAATATTTTCTATTTCTGAATTGTATAATTTGAAAGATTTATGGATTGTACAACTAAAATTTAAATTGAAAAAAAAAAACACTACTTTTTTTATTTTCTGGTGTAATTGGTATTTCAAAATTATGAGAAGCAGCGAGAAAATAAGGGGTGCAGAAAACAGTAGCCTTTGCTCTTTCAGAATATTTTGTGGGTTAGAAATGAAGCATGCTAGACACTTTTAAAAAATGGAAATGGTTGAAAGACCTGTTTATGGATCTACTTGAATTGATTTTATGGGATAGAAAATGACAGATGTTAGACATTGGAAAACAAGAAAATGATTTAGAAGATGGAGTTCCTCTAAAATTTCCAAAACATTTTATTTAGTAGCAAAGTCCCAGAATAAAAAAAAATATGGTTCTATATATTTTATAATATAAAGTATAATTTTGATCAATTCCCAAAAGACACATATTCAATTGTTTTTAAATATTTAGGATTAAATTAAAATTGAGAATTTAGAGATTGAAAATATTAAAAGAAAGTTGAAAAACAAATTGAGATACTAAAAACAAAATCAAAAAACATAAAACAGAACAATCCAAAATTTCAAAGAATAAAATAATCTAAAAATCATAGTTCTGTATATATTAAATCCTAATTTGAACAATTGATCGATTGATTCAATCCTAATAAAAGATAAGCAAATTCCAGTGAGCGAGTTATGAAGCTGCTCAGGTTTCTATTACAAGCCCTTCGATAGGAGAAATATGTAATTAAGCTTCATCAAACATTCATTTTTCAAATCATTACTTTGAAATACAACTTGTCACTACCAACTTCAACGCTTCAAATGTTACACTCCCAATAATCCATCATGCTTTCATCTCAGAACGAAGTCTCGAAACTCTAAACTGCAAATTTTGAGGTAAAATTCATATGAGAGACATTGGTAATGAATAGGAGAATTCAATTAAAAACCCAAAATTTCAAAACAGAGCATACTATATATAATTTCTTTACAGCAACAAAAACAAAACTAATTTCTTGTAGAAGGAACTAACTACCAAGTCATGAATAAAATTGATGAAAATATATCTGTAGCTAAGAGAGACACATATAATGAAAAAGTACTTTTGGAGCCACTGTAAGCTAGGATAAAGAATTATTAAATAATTAAATTCCTAAAATTACATTAATCCCAAGCCAATATTTACATTTGTTTAGAGACAGGCATTCTCCTTTCAATAGTAAAACTAGTTATTGATTTTCGTAACTGAAGCAGAGAAATGAAAATTACGAAATTCAAAGAAAGACCTTATTATAAACATATACCTGCTAGTCTTTGAGCCATCTTTGGCACTTTACTATGTTCAATGCAACCATTAAAAGTAGATAGTCTGTAAATCTGTTCAAGAACCTCAGATAAGCAATTCTACAAGGTTGCCAAAGAAGTAATGAACCTAATAAGCCCCAAAAGCCTGTGAAGAATCCTACCCCCAAGCTCATGTATAATGCTCCATAAAAAACTGAATTATCATCCTTATCATCGACTTCTGCTCCATTAGTCTTTGTCACTGTCTCGTCTCCAGGACAACTTTTTTCAAGCGGTTTCCCACAAAGATCAACATTTCCTTCAAAACTAGAGAAATCAAAGGTTTGCAACTGTCTTCCCCATGGGATTCTTCCACTGATATTGTTGTTTGATAAGTCTAACATGGCAAGACGATCAATATTGCAAAGAGTGGGAGGAATTTTTCCAGACAAATGATTTCTTGATAGGTCAAGGGAGTCTAGTGACCTTAAATTCCCAATCTCCGAAGGAATTTCTCCACTCAAATGGTTTCTTGATAAATTCAAAGAAACTAAACCGTGCATGTATGTAATCTCTTTTGGTATTTCACCTGTTAAATTGTTACATGAGAGATCAATGCTCTGAAGATTCAATTCGGGACGTATGAAGCTGCGATCCGCACCTTTCCACATCCATGTTACTTGAAGCGCATAAGAACTACCAGTGTAAACACTATAATTTTCATAATAAGTAGTATTGTACCAATGAATACGACTCTCAATCTCAGTTCTGTCGATGTTTTCTTCAGACAATGCTTTAAACTTATTCAAGCACGTTGGAATGCCTTCTGAAAACTTATTCCTGGAAAGATCCAACAATTGAATACGCTTCAAGTAACATAGATGAAAGGGAAGATTTCCAGAGAAGTGATTCCCTCGCATGATCAAGATTATCAATTGTTGCATGCTTTCTCCAACCCATGATGGTATTCGACCGGATAGCATATTCTCACTCACATCAAGCATAATTAAATTGTTGCAATTCTTCAAAGACGAAGGCAATTCACCCATTAAACTATTGTTTCGTAAAACCAAAGCTTCCAATTCCACAAGGGTTCCCATGGAGATAGGAATCTTCCCTGATAATTGATTGTTGCTTAAATCAAGAAACAACATTCGGTGTACATATTTCCAACAATCTGGGAGTTGTCCCTTTATTTGATTAGCTGATAAATCTAAAGTGGCCAAGTTTGTAGCTGTGACGTTTCCACATAAGGCTGAAAATAAATCCGAAAATTTATTTGCAGAGAGTAACAACTCGGAAGCTTGTAGCAAAAAAGATGGAACTTTTCCCTCAAATCTATTTGAATTTAAATTTATATCTGGTCTGAAAGGAAGCTTCAATTTCATATTAGGAATTGAACCGATGAGATTATTGTGAGACATATTTAAAGTGTACAGAATTCGCAACTTGGTCCAAAAGGAGTCCGGTACGAGATCATTCAGCCCATTATCAGATATATCTAGTTGGATTAAGGAATTTTGAGTCTGGATCCAACGAGGAAAACTCGGTCCTACCTTGCAAGATGCAAGAAACAAATACGTTAATTGAAAAGGAGGAACCCAACTAGAGCCAAATTTTACAGTTAATGAGTTATACGACAAGTCTAAGAAGAATAATTTGGAAAAATTGGAAAGATGAGATTCAGTTACATCACCCCCTAAAGAATTCCCCTGCAATGATAATATTTCCAACTCAGATAGCAGTCTGATGCTCTCGGGTATCCTACCAGTAATTTGGTTATAAGATAAGTTCAATTCGCGAACTATGTGTCTACTGCACCGTGAAGAATTTTGAGTGAAGCTCGGAAATTTACCATTTAACCTGTTATTTGAGAGGTCTAATATTTGTAATCTGCACATGCTCCCAAAGAAAGACGGAACCTTGCCTTGGAGTTTGTTATTGCAGAGAGAAAGATATTCAAGAGAGTTCATCGCTTTCCCAAATTCATCTGGAATTGGACCTTCTAACAAGTTATCATCAAGGTCAATGAAATGCAGATTGGTGGTCAAGTTAAACAGCCAGTAAAACACTGGAGATGATTTTAGTAAGTTATTGGAGAGATCAAGGAAGATCAGTGAGGACAAAGAATTCATTGTAGAAGTAGATGAAAGAAGGAAATTTCCATCCATAAGACTGCAATTTTCAAGATAAAGCTCTTGTAGTTTGGAGCTGATATTAAAACTAGCTCGAAACATTGATGATGCAAGATTATTGTAAGAGAGATCGAGGACCTTAAGAGATGGAAAATTTGAGCACAGAGAAGGTGACAGGGTTATATTATTGTGAGAAAGATAAAGCTCTTGAAGATGAAGGCTAAAGTTAGACACGAATTGAAGTATTGATGGTGACAACATATTAGAAGACAAATCTAGTATGGTAAGAGAGGTGTAATTATTTGAAGAGTGAGAATGGAACAAAGATTGAATATCACTATTCAAAAGATTACAATCAACTAGTCTCAACTCTGTTAAGTTTGGAATGATTTTACCGATAGTTTGTAGCCACTGGTGAGAGGATTTTAGACTATGCAATGAACTCAGCTCTAGAATGCTTAAGGAATGGAGAGTAGACAGCCATTTTGCATCTTCAGCTTGTACATCAAAATTGCCAACTAGTCGGAGAGTATGCAATAATGGAAGATTCCCTATGCGAAAAGGGATTGCTCCAGAAAGGGATTTTGAAATATTATTTCCTAGACTCAGATGTTGTAGCTTTCTGAGGTTTCCAATTTGAGATGGGATTTTTCCGGAAAGATAGAATAGTCCAAGATCGAGATATTGTAAGTGTTTCAGATTCCCTATCTCAATGGGAATTTTTCCCCAAAGAAGATTTTTCCCAAGATCTAGATAGCGTAGTTGTAAGAGATTTCCAAGTGTTGAAGGAATCCTCCCCGCAAAATCAGAACGGGAGAGATCGAGATATCTTAAGTTGGTGATGGAGCCCATTAACTCTGGGATGTAACTCAGTGCAAAATAATTACCGCTGAGATCTAGATGTTGAATAAATGGCAAGTGAATGAATGAAGTGACATTGATTGCACCTCTCAAATACGGTCTATAGTGGTAGTTTCCATGAAGATCAAGCAGTTGCACATGACCATGGTTGCATTGAATGCGTTTCCATTTGCAGCAATCTGTATTATTGGTCCAAGTGGAGAGCATGCCAAAGTTATCTATGAGACCTTCTTTGAAGTTGAGGAGTGTTTGCCTCTCCCTCTCTGTGCACTTTGCTTCACCACTTTCACTTGAGTTCTTCAACTTCACACTAATTCCTGAGGCAAGCAAAGAAAGCAGCAGAAAAACATAAAACGATTTCAGAAAATAAGCAGTCATGATGCTTTTCTGATATCAAATAATATTAACCGAGAGGAGAATAAACAAAAGTAGTATATTGCTAGAAAATGCTCCATGGCTTCATTTATACTCTCAAAAGTTGATTTCATAAAATAAAATTAATAATAAATAAACGTAAGTCACATATTTGAAAAATAATTGTTATTTTAGCATACAGTGTAGACTGCTTCCAACTTAGATAGTTTGATTATTTTAAATTAAAACTATATCTACGCATTAATAAAATAAGTGTTTATTTTTGTGTAGAAAAATTTGAGTTAAAAAAATATTTCTCACTAGTATTGATATACAACAAACAATCCAAAATTGTCATAAGTTTATTTCAAATAGTTGACTTTTTTTGAAATATAAATTTATAAATTAAGGAATGTAGATTGAGAGATGGCGATTAAACCGACCAAATAAAGAAAAATGATAAAAAAGACTAGTTTGAAATTGTGTGCACATGCATAAAATATTAAGATTGTTTAATAAAAAGAATGAGACTGAGGTTCTCTAAATTTTAAAATAAAAATTAGTAATAATATATAATTTAGTATTTTATTATCGGAAACGACTTAATATATTTCAATTATATAGTAAAATTATATATATATATATATATATATATATATATATATATATATATATATATATATATATATATATATATATATATATATTATCTTTAGTATTTTAGTATTGCGGTTGCGGAGCATCCATTACATTGTCTTTTACTTTGCTATTGTGAGATACCTTAATTTCTGAGGTTACTTCAATTTAGATTTAACTTGTCTTCTTAGTTTTATTTTCTTAGATTTACTTTTTGCTAATTTAGATCAACTGATTAATTTCTTAGTTCTCTTTTTCTACTATTTTCTTTTTTAATTTATATGATATTTTGATTTCAGTGACAATTCCAGACTCTCAGAATTATGCAAAAAATAATAATTTATTTATTTATTGGTGAATGTGAAAACCAATTTATTTAAGACAACTATGAATTAAATTAAACTAGTTTTAATTTAATTTTAAGAGTATATATATTAATTTATTCATACGTCTATTACGTTGATGGACAACAACAAATATATAAAACAAAAAAGAGCACATCATGTATTGATCAAATGTCCGACATGGATGTTGTTGTTTTTCTGGTTTTTCTAACTTACTTTGGAAGGTAGAAAACTAGGGACATGAATAAAAACTACACTAAATTCACATTATGTGTATTATTTCATAGTCTAAGTGGAATTAGAACTTTGACTAGTATAAGAAAATAGTTATATATATATATATATATATATATATATATATATATATATATATATATATATATATATATATATATATATATTATATATAACTACGTTTAGAGACAAACAAAAATAATTAGAATTTATATTGACTAAATTAAATTTTATTTTATCAATTAAAATTATTGTTAAATAAAATAACTTTTATTATTAATAAATTATTATAATTGATTTGTAAATTAAAATATAAAATAATCATTAACATTAGTTATTGAGGTTTTCACTTTAAGAACATAAAAATAGAGTAAAGGGTGCCTTACGTTAGTATGACGAGGTCTTTAGTTGGGCTTTTAAAACACTCTGGTCCATTAGCTTAACACACTGCTCCCTCTCTCTACAAACTCAGTTTCAGATTTCCTCCACCTTCTCTCTACCATACATTGTCTTCTCTCTTCCATTTCTTTCCTTTGAGCCACTGGATTTCTGTGTAGGTGGTGCCAAAACGTCCGCAGCATAAAGAGCTTCGGAACCATTCGATTAGTTTCGGATTCTAAGCAGGTAAGTCTCTCCATGCAAGCCCTTCTCTTCCTTGAACTAGCACATGCAATCTTTGTAGTTGCATGTGGCTTGTGCTTTCATTTCCCTTCCGTTTTCCCACTCTATTTTAGCTCTAAGAAGTTGTTTCTGTCACCAATGTTCTATAGGGTTTATTGAGTTCTCACAACTCAAGGTACTATTGAGGCGAGTCTTTGGGTTGAGCTGTGAAAACTTGAGGTAAGGGGAGTTAGGGTATTTTTATATTGATTTACATGTGATATATGTATACTGAGTTTTGTATTGATGTGCTGATTGGTATTGTGTTTTGATTTGAAAATATTTGGGTGTGTTTGAGTTGGACTATATGACAGTGGAACTGGAGTGTAATGTTTGTAAACTGTTATGGATGTGTCTGATTGCTGTAATTACTATGTTGAAGTGCTTGGGGTAAGAGATGTATGGTGACATTGAATGGATAGAAAATTTGGGTTCTGTTAGGGTTTTAAGCCACTTTGAGAGGAAGTGAGATAGTGAATTTGGGAAGTAGGGGTTTTGGGCACAATGAGACTGTTGAGACATCTTAGGCAAGTCAATTGTGACTTGTTAGGATCATAAAACTGGACTAAAACGAGTTACAAGTATCAGAATTGGATTTGGGTCCCTAAGTTATTGATTTTGGTGTTCTAGAGTAGAAATTGAGTCCAAATCACTTTAGAGTTGTAATAGGAACATTTATAATCATCTAGACAAGTTTAATTAGGTGTAATACAGGAATTAGGACTGTTAGAAGTTGGGGGAAATAACTAGAAATGGTAAAGGGTGTGTGAGTTGCATAATTCTACAGAATTTGCGTTCTGCAGATTATGCAGACTCGCTATGCGAGTTGTCTCGCATAGAGAGACCCTGTAGAGAGTGCTCACTGTTTGAGTCACTCGCTGTGAGAGTTGGTGCGTTGTGCGAGTGACTAGAGGGTGCTGCTCTCTGTTTGTGGATTCGCTTGGTGAATCCTGTCGCTATGCGACTGGTGGTGGTCTGGAACCACTATCCTTTTAATTCGAAGAGCGAGATAGGAGCAAAGCGAGAGGGTTTAGGGTTGTGCTCTCTATCTAAGTTCTCGCATGGCGACCTGGGTTCGCTATGCGTGAAGAACTAAGGCCTGTAACCTCAGCGAGTTAATTCGCATAGCGAGTTAAGTGGGTGCGCTATGCGAGTGACATGAGGTGCAACACCTCAGCGAGTTAATTCGCCTTGTGAGTGGGGGTGCGCTGTGCGAATCCTTTGAGTTCAGTCTTCTCTTTTGCTCTTATTTTGGTTGAACTAAGTGTGTGGAATGTTTGGAATGCATAATATGATGTTGGTAATGTGATTATATTAAAAGTATACGAGTATATGAAACATGTTCATTAATTGAAAGTACATGGTTTTACTAGTATGGTTGATGGACGTAATTCCATGGATCTCAAAGTGAGGTTACATGGTGGTGTCCTATAGTGTTGGACGTAATTCCATGATCTTCAAGGAGAAGATTCATGGTCGTGCCCTTAGTGTTTAGAATGATTCGCATGGTAGCTCAGTCTTGGGGGTTTTCCTGACTCTCCAATGGTCTTTCATTCTCCAGTAGAGAGGGTTGATCCATGTGGTGAGGAGTAGTAGGAGGTCCTAGTCTTGGGTGCTTCCAGTACGGCCCAAGGTGAGTGATAACGAACTAACCTCGTGAGTGTGGTAGGGTGAAACCCATTGGCAATGGCTTTGCAAAGCAATAGAGGCCACCACGAGTGCAGAACCCGCAATAACTCGACAATCATTCTAAGTCTGGACGAGTTAAGTTTAAGTGCAACAAGTCATGTTTGTGTAGTGTAGTGCATTTGTCTTACTTGTATGTTGCCTGTGACTGTTATAACATGATTTTATATCTAGCTCACCCTTGCTTGTGTGTTTGTGTTTTGTTTGGGTATGCTTTTCTTTTGCAATGATCATCCACTTGGATGTGAGCAGAGGCGGATGAGGTGCCTCTAGAGCAGGCTTTGGAGGAAGATGATACTGCTGCTTAGTCTCCTTAGGATTCTCTTAGTATTTCTTGTATTTTGGATTACTATTTTGTTATTAAGGATTTCCCTGTGATTCCTATCCTTTTGAAATACTCTATTTGCAGTTTTAAATTACGACTCATATTTGGGATGACTCTAAGCTTAACAACTTTATTTATAGTCTACTCTAACTGTTCTCTTTTATTTAAATGTGGACTTACTATGTTATATACTTCTATATAATCTGGGATGTTACATTCACTATTTATTAAAGTTAGTGTTTAATTTAAAAATAAAGATGAATTTAAAATCAATAATAATAGATAGTTAATAGTAGACATCAATTTAGAGTTAAATTCAAATTCTTACAAAACAAATAAACTTAATTATAGATTTTTTTATTTTATTTTTTTTAATTAATTACTTTTTTTAATTAAAAGATTATTTACAAAATAAATAAAAAACTACTTATAACAAAATTAGAAAAATATTTATATTTAATTTTATAATTCTAATAATAAGAATAATAATAATTTTATTATTTTTATTATTATAAAAAAATAGCACACATGCAGTAAAAAATTACTATTTTTGTTTTGTTTTAAATTGTGGAATTTGTAAAATTTATGAATGCTACATCCTGAACACTTAAATTGAAAAAAAAAACAATTTTTATTTATTTTATTAGGGGTTTAATTGGTGTTTCATAAATTGTGGAGGTGCATCAAGAAAATATGGGACTATAGAAAACAATAGACATTGTTCTTTCAGAATAATTTATGGGTTAGAAAAGTTAAGCATGGTAGACACTTAACAAAAATGAAAATGGTTTAAATGACAGATGTTAGAAATTGGAAAAGAAGAAAATGAAACTGGTTCATAGAGACATTAAGCTATTGATTTAACGAGTTGGAAAAAATAAGTAGACGAAGACACTTGAAGGGAACAAAATGAAAATGGTCCAAAAACTTTAAACTAATGATTGTCCTATTTGAATACATTTTATGAGTTAGAAAATTAAGCATGTTACAAAAAAAAGAAGAAAATGAAAGTGGTCCAATTACCAATCAAATCCATTTATAAGTTAGAAAACTATGAATATCAAGTATTTCAATCAAAACAGTATTTTACAAATATTTGCAAATCAGGAATATTGCAAAGAGATGGAGAAATATTCCAAGTACAAGTATTAAAGTCCCAATCGTGACCCACCTTAGCAGTAAGTTAACTCTTTTCCCGTAAGGTACACCAACAAGCATAGAGATATATCTATTGTTCTCCTACTGCATACCACAATGTATCTTCTGAAACAATGTCACTTATACGTTGCCAAATAGATGAAAGAACGATATGACCTTGGTTTTTTTTCTAACTGAAGCATAAGTTTGCAAAAATTGTAAAAATGTGGAGACATATTTAGTAGAAAAGGATGTGGACACAGTAAGAAAAAGTGTTATGAGGCTAAGGAGATTATGTTCTTATAATAAATAGTACACTACAAAAAAGAAGGGCATTACCGAAGGCCAGAAGCCCTCGGAAACAGCCCAAAACCGTCGGTAAAAGGTAATTACCGAAGGCTTATCGACGGTCCAAGAGCCCTCGGTAAATCCCTTGTCGCTAATATTTACCGAGGGCTTTTGCCCTTCGGTCATTACCGAGGGCCAAAAGCCTTCGGTAATTACCGAGGGCCAAAAGCCCTCGGTAATTACCGAAGGGCAAAAGCCCTCGGTAATTTCCGAAGGGAAAAAGCCCTCGGTAATTTCCGAAGGGCAAAAGCCCTCGGTAATTTTCGAAGGGCGAATTTTTTGCTGTCCAGTAACCAATTATGGTGCAGTTTATGATCTGCTTTGGTGCTAATTTCGTGTGATTTTTTATTACTCTCCTGCATTGTGGTGCAGTTTATGAAATTTTTCATGACATCAAGTCAAACTAACCACTGATATTTCTATTGGAGAAGGATAATTGAAAAGGAGATATCAAATTATATTGCATAATATGTTTGTAGTCTTTTACATAAGATACTTGTTGCCATAACACTACAACACTACAAGTTTTCACATCTCAGTACATAAGAAAAACATTTAAATTCTAAGAGCAAATATAAACGAGAACTAATAATAAAGACTATCCAAGTTCAAGTGGCATGATGAAGCAGACTTTGATCAAGGTGCCACACACCTGCAAACCATAAAGTATAAATGTAAGTAGAAGTCATAGGTATTGGGAGGAAATGTACATTTTTTTCATCCAATATGAGAAGTAACGGTATAAATATTACCAATATATCTATAATATGATATTATATAAAAAGTTATTAAGTCGAGAAATACAGAATTGTCAAAAAAAATGTTTAATTTTTTAAAGACAATATAATTTAAAAACACTATAATTTAAACATGATGGGAGATTTATAAAAGTTATTGAATCAAAAGTTTAAAATAGTACAGTTTCCTATATGCATCAGTTTGTGAAGAAACTTATTTTTTAAAAATATTATAGAATAAAGAGTCTAAACAAACCTAATTCTTTTATGTACACTATATATTCAATTAAGTATTATGTGAAAATTGTTAGAGACTATGATAACCAAGGAATTAAATACCATAAAATAATGTATTTAATATGTCATGGATGTACATACATGTACCAAAAACGATATCATTTTATTAAGAGAAACATGAGATATTGAAAAATAATTTTATAATTATATTATTTAAGTATGAAAGTATACATTCTAGAATATAATCTTTGTATTATTGAATGTATAACTTTTATATTTCAAATTATATATTCTAAAACTTAAAATGAGAAAATAAAGGATAAAATTATAATTTTTAAGTGTACTGATGCAGGAAGAAATTATGGAAACGCAGGAAGCTCTTGGATATAACATTTGCTTACTGTCAAATATTCAAAGGAAATTAAAACTTTTTAGAGTTCAAGATTTACTAATTGTTCACTTTACAATTATATTTATTTACAATGTACAATAAGTTTATTATAAATTTATAGTTTTTAAAGACTACTTTAATAATGACAACGAAAAGAAACTAAAAAAGATCATAATCAGAAATAGTAGACACAAAGAATAACACAAAACTTGAAACACAAATAAAAGAAGGTATAGAGACAGGGCTCACAACTTTCTCAATGCTTGAAAAATGTTGCATCCTGTTTGATAGAATTTTCTTGAATGAGTGAAGCCATAGTTGTTCCCTGCAATTGTTGAGACAATCAGCAACGAAAAAAGTAATCACAAAAGTAATAATAACTACAGATTACAAAACCTCTACAACATCCACGACAACCCAACCAAGGTGGACAATGAACTTCTTGCAGCTACATGCACAACAATTGATCCTCCCATGCTTCAATAATGAAACAAATTTTGATCAATGACTTATAATAATAATATAGAACAAAGTGAAATGTAATTTATACATGTGGAAAACTGCTCATGCTCAGTACACCAAATATATTCATAGGAAAAAAATTCAAAGAAAATAAGTGAAAAATAAAGGCAAGTGGTGCAGACCCAAAAATATAAAAATAAACACAAATATCTGCAGATGTGAAATTAAAGGGGTAATACAAAATATCCTTGTAATCATGCCACATTACAGTCTTATAACAAATGCATTATGGTTATGAGCTATGAAGCATGATGCACAGTGATTAAAGGATGATAACTCTGGTCAGGTGTAGTAAAGCTATGGTGAAGAGGCAGGTAGCAAATATCAGGGAAAAATGTATGACCTTTGACACTTACGGATTTCCTGTATCGAACAGAGTACATAAGGTTCTTCTTTAATCAACTTAGTAGCATATGACTTGGTTTATTGAGCTTAAAATATTACTTCAGTTGCTCTTTGGCACAAAAAATTGGTCCAATTCACCAACCAAATCTCAAAAGAAGAATCAAACTTATTTGTAATCAACTAAAATGACTCTAGGACAGCAAATTAAACTTGAACAACTAGGAATGAAATAAAAGATGTACAGTAGTGAGTTCTATACTAAACAAAATTAAAATTCAGAAAAATTCAAGTAAAATTAATGTAGATCGGTCCTACTGCTCAAGCAATGATTTCTGGGCATTTTGCAAGATAGTGCAACCAACTTTCTAGTTTTGGACAAGTTACTATGCATATGGTAGGCACACTTTAGAGTTGCAGCAATGCAAACACAGCCAAATGACAAACTCACACGATTCAGTTTCAACATTCAACTTAAATTAGAATTTTAAACAGTTTCAACTTCTGCATTAAATGGTATTGCACTATGATGGAATTCAAGGACTGTCATACTCTTCGTTGTTACACGGTTGGACCTTTCTTAATTCATCAAGGAATAACAGAATGAAATTTTTCACTAAGAATTTAAGAGGACAAAGTCACTCAAGACTGCCAAGGATTGGTAATATCTTTTTGAAATTAACTGGATCAGGTTGGCTTTAATAACCATCAATTACACATCAGATTTGAATAGAATTCAGTGAACAAAATTGTCCATGGTAACAATCTAAGTTCAACATAAATCCATCATGTATGCAGGTCTACGGTATTACAAGAGAGAAGAGAAACAACGCTTGGTACATATGATTAACTTTTTGGTCTATAATTCAGGAAGGTTCAGGAAACCTCCTCAACTGTACATTACTACATATATATATTCACCTTGATTTCATGCAATTAATGGACATGTTGGATCTCATTGGATTAAGGGAGATATATGAGGAAATAAAGCTAATTAAGATGAGCATAAAGGAAAAGAAAAGAAAATCCATTTGGAGTATCCCAATACTATAAGGTAAGGCTCTATCAATTATACTTTTATGTTCCAATTTTTGCTCCATGTGCACAAGGTGAATGAAAGAATATAATAATAGAAGTAGCAGGTTGTTTGTAAATGAGCAGAAGAGAAAAATTATTACAAAGTTAAAATATCTGAGAGGAAGGAAGAAGGGTGAAGGAATGCAAGAGTTTGCTTTTCAAAGGAATCAATATCAATGCAGAATAGGCTCATGGTTGCTCTTTCATTTTCCGACAATGCAACATATAAATATGTAACAAAATGAAAATAAAAAAATAAAAACAGAATCATCATAGCAATAGAAGTTAGTAATATTTTCACAACAAACTTGTACATATTTTCAACAGTTTATAAAACAAACTCATTTCAGAAGCCATGGCAATGGATCAAAAAGCTTCAATACCTTACTCGTCCAAGCTAACTGTTGCACCAACCTTCACCTCCCTGAACGGACCAGGTAGTCCTTCCTCAGCATTGTTGCCTCCTCTTTGTACGTCGACGAACGATGAAGCCTCCACCACCCACCAAACAGTCGTGGCACCACGATTGAACTCCAATGCAGCCTCCTACCAACAACGTCGCGATTCAAACAAAAGCGATTCCACAAGACAGTGATCAGATTAGGGGAAAACACAGAAACATAAAACGTAAAAACAAAAGGAACGAATTCACATGAATTGTAAATGAACATACCCACCACGTTGCCACAGGGATCACTACAAAGCACTCCTCCAACGCTTTCGTGCCCACGATTGATGCAAATGGAAAGGGTTTTGTGCAAAGGGGAAGGGTTTGGTGTTTTCGTTGTCACTTGGGTAGAGGAGAGGAAGATTAGGTCTTGGGGTTTGGTGTTCTCATTGGAGAGGAGAGGAAGATTACGTTTTGGAGGAGCAAAGGGAAAGGGTTTTGGACGAGACGACGAAGAATAGGGCTGGTGGTGGGAAATGAATTGCAGAGAAGGAATGACTTGATTTTGGCAAAAATTCTTCGAAGATATTAGCGAGGGTTCTTAAGCCGTCGGTATTTTATTTCACCACTGCATTACCGAGGGTTCTAGGCTGTGGGTAATTATCTGTCGGAAAAACGCTTTTTTCCTGTAGTGGTATGTCTACATGTTGGATTTCTCTATGGTGAAGTAATAACGCTTTATGGTTTCTTTTCTATCCATCACTGTGCTACCTATATGGTATATTTATATATGCTTTTGTTTATATGTTTGTGAGTTGATTTACAATTTGTTGGTTGACTTGATCATTCATTTTATTTTACTTCTTAAAATTGAATGAGAGTTGGTTTCAAGCTATGGTCCAATCAATTCATCTCCTTCTTTTAAATGTTATGAATAGATCTAAGACTCTAGCTTGTTACAAAGTATTGATATTAATGCAAGTGATTCATTCAAAAAGACATTGAGAATCTGTCACAACCGGAATCGCGACGGGACGACGATCCAAATAAGAAACGGGTTTTAAAAAGAGATTTGGAGTCGCCACCATAGTTTATTATGGAAAACTATGGAAAAACCTCAAAACGATAAAGCACGGTCCACGAAAAACAAAGATTGGGTTCGGGAGTCGGTTACGCGTGGGGAAGGTGTTAGCACCCCACAACGCCTGCCCTAAGGCAGTACCTTTAACTAAATGCGCGAATATGATGTGGTTTTCAAAATGTTTAACTATCCCCTCAAATAAAATTATAAATAAACAAAATATATTTTTTAGTTTTTTGGGCCCGACAAGGATTGACCTTGCTCCTACGTATTCTCATTCAAAATGAGAAATCAGGGTTACATAGTTCTAGCTGAAAGACTGTTTGTTTGTTTGAAAATGTTGATATTTTTAATTTTTGAAGATTTTATGTTTTTTATATTTTTGATAAAAAAAAGAAGGTAATGAGTACTAGGCCGACGCGGACGGTCACACGAGTACTCATACCTTTAAAATGATATTTAAATATTTTTAATCATCTTTTTTTTTGTTAAAAGAGAAATAACGATATTAAGCACTAGGACGATGCGAACGATCACACGAGTACTCATACCGTTATCTACTTATTTAGGAAGACTTGAGAGTATTGAGTGCTAGGCTGATGCGGACGATCGCACGAGCACACATACCCTCGTTTAATATTACGTAAATAAGAGAGAAAAGTATTGAACACTAGGACGATGCGAACGATCACACGAGTATTCAACCTTTAAACGTATTTTTTGAAATTTTATTTAAGAAAAGAAAAGGTTTTTAGCACAAGGACGACGCGAGCGGTCACACGTATGCTTAACCTTCAAAACGTATTTTTGAAATTTTATTTAAGAAAAGAAGAAAAAGTTTTTAGCACAAGGACGACGCGAGCGGTCACACGTGCGCTTAAACCTTTAAAACTTTTCTTGAAATTTTATTTAAGAAAAGAAGAAAAGGTTTTTAGCACAAGGACGACGCGAGCGGTCACACGTGCGCTTAAACCTTTAAAACTTTTCTTGTAAATTTATTTAAGGAAGAAGAAG